>NC_045448.1:37381529-37404627 GCF_002776525.5 Piliocolobus tephrosceles | reverse complement strand
TATATTATATTATATTATATTATATTATATTATATTATATTATATTATTACACACAACACACACACACAACACAACACACACACACAACACACACATACACACACAACACAACACACACATACACGTATATGTCAATTCCAAAAAATATATCTCCAGCCCTGACTTCACTACCGATCTCCAGACTACATATTCAGCTGCCAAATGAAGATCTCCACACAGACGTTAATAGACACCTCAAACAAAGCGTCAAAACTCAGTTCCTGAGGTTCCCCCGGAAATGTGTTACCAACAGTCTCCTCAACCAAATAGATGGCAACACCACCCTTGCAGTCACTCAAACCAAAAGCCAGTGGGGATCTCTCTTTCTGTACTTTCCCATATACACAAACATCCCAATCCAGTTCGTCCTGCCTCTGCAAACCTATTTCCCACCATTCCTCACCACAGGCCTCTCTTTCATTTGCTTTGTTTTCTTTGAGCTTAATATGTCTTCACCATTATGTGGTCAAGCGTTCCAGACACTATCACACCTTTCTTCCTCGTGTGTCTGTCTGGTTTTGTTTTTTAAGCATGGGCCCTTCCGGAGCCCTCTGCTGCCTGCTCCAGCCTGGACTGACCACTAGGCCTGTTGCCCATCTGTTATCTTGGGGCTCCCCTCACCATCACTGTGCAGATTTCTGCCCCTCCTATATAGTACCCCCAGTGAGCTGAACTCCATGACTCCCTCTTCCTTGATTTTTTTCTTGATCTTTCTAGAGCACAGCTTTAAGCAATTTCTGGGGGGAAAAGTACAGTACATGGGAGTGAAAATTGTTGAGATTTACCTCTGAAAATGTCTTCATTCTATTTTCCTATTTAATTTGTCTGGGCCTGAAGATTCTGGGTTGCAAATTAGTTTTATTTAAAATATTTAAATTTTATTTAAAATATTGTTTTCTAGCTCCCAAAGTTTCTATTGAGAAGTCCAGTGCCATTCTCACTCCCAATACTTTTTATATGATCTACTGGAATTGTTACAATTATTCTCCAGAAGTCAAAATCATCTCCTTTTTGTCATTCCTCTTTCTAAAAACAAAGATATTTATTCTACTTTAGGATCCAACTGTTTTATTGATTTATTTATTTTAAAAATTGAAATTTTAATTTCCAAAAGCTCCTTCTTGTTGACTGATTGTGCTGTTATTGCAGCATTCTGGTTTTGTTTCATAGATATAATGTCTCATCTTATCTCTGTAAGAATATTGGAAGTGTCCTCCAAGTAATTTTCTGCTCTATTTCCTCCAACTTCCTTTTAAATTTGTATTATTTGTTTTGCTTTCTTTCTTTTTTTTTTTTTACATTTAAAAAAATTATTTATTTATTTATTTAAGAGACAGAGTCTCACTCTGTTGCCCAGGCTGGAGTGCAGTGGTTCAATTATAATGCACTGCAGCCTTGAACTCCTGGGCTCAAGCAATCCTCCTGCCTTAGCCTCCCAAGTAGCTAGGACTAAAGGTGTGTGCCACCATAACCAGCTAATTTTTTTCTTTTTTAAGAGAGGGAGCCTCACTATGTTGCCCAGGCTGGTCTCAAACTCCTGGCCTCAAGCAATCCTCCCACCTCGGCCTCCCAAAGTGCTAGGATTACAGACATGAGCCACTGCTCCAGGCCCTTTCTTTCATGCTGGAGTCTGTCCTCAAATGTCTGGTCATCCTTTGTGTTCATTCATGTTAAAGAATAAGATATTAAAATGCTGGTTGGAGACACAGATTGGTTGGCTTCACTGCAGGGCAATCTGGTGCCCAGCCAGTGTTTTCATTGAGAATTACTGAATGTCACCATCTGGGATTTTTCTGTGGGGTGGTTCACATTCTCTGAAGAAGAATTCTTCAGTTTCCTATCTGATGGCTTTCTGGTGCTGAAGATGGGAGAGAGACTGTAGATCTCACTGTTCAATGTGTAGGCTTTCACGTAATCTCCCTTGTTTCCATGGGGTACCTCACTGTCACCCTCCTCTATACTTGCTATTCTCAATTCCATAACCTCCCTGGTTCAAATTCTCTAGAAAAATATTTTCTCATCTCTGGCAAAGGCACAAGGGGCACTCACCTGCCTCTGTAGTGTAGGGTGGGAATCTCTATATCCACATACTCCTTCAACAGACTTCCAAACACTCTCCACTCCAGCCCCTTCCTCACCCTGCCTTCCTCAGCTTATCACATCTCCAGTCCCTTTTGGGGATTCTATCAGGAAAATCACTGGCTTCTTCCATTTCTTCCCTCTCCAGGACAGCGTGACTTCTCTCCACTCTGATATGTCATCTGCCATTTCTCCATCCAACTTCTGTCTTTATATTGTTGTTCCTAGTCACAGATGTTCTCTAGTTTCTTCAAAAAAATGGAGTTTCCCTGATTGTTTTAACAGTGATTTCAAAGGAGAAAAAAAAATTGTCTTTATCATCTGAAAACTAAGTTAATTTTATATGCTAATCATTCATATTGCTCCTTAATTATACCATGAAGAAAGCACAGTTTAATTTGATTTGAATCCTCCATAACTCCTGGAGAGCATTAAGCAGAGGACATGTTTGTGCAATATAAATGCACTCAGAGTTTAATAAGCATTAAATAATTAAACAGATTTTCTCATTGGCAAATATTGTAAGGTGCTTACTTCAGTAGAGACATTCTAAGCTTCCAGTTGTTTAAAGGGCCTTGAAAGTTCTAGCTCCAAATCAGGCAACATAATCACAGAACAAGAGGGCAGAACGGGACCAGTTGGGACAAGAGGCATTCTGCTCATGCCCAGGGCAGAGGCAAAAGGAGGTAGTTTTTATCTCTTGCAGGTTTGACAGTTCAAGTACCTCAGTGAAACTTCAACAGCTGGGCGACTCCAGTGATCAGTACAATGATTTACTCTCATTCTGTTTGTCTAATATCCATTCGTTTAGCCAGCAGTAAACTGTTGTGGACATTTATCCTGAGTCCCATGAGGCAACCTGCTCTTTTTGCTTCATTTCAGGAATGGCAGAAAAATAGCCATGGACTTCGTTGTTAGTAACTCAGTCTAGTACCTGGGAGCTAGGAGAATCTGACTGGCCTGATGTATGAAGGTCTTCATGGTAACACTACGAATGCCTAATTACCAGTGTTCACATAGTCAGTGGGTTATCTGCAGTCTTTCCCCATTCAAGGTTGTATCAGTTAGCTAATGGCACAGTAATAGAATAGAATAACACCCCAAACACAGTGGCTTGAAATGCCATTATGTATCTTCCTGGGATACATAACCTCTGTTGGTCAGCTAGGGAACAACTGATCTAGAATGGGTTTGACTGGAGCAGCTCTGCTTCACCGTGCAGTCAGTGAGGTTGGTTCTGCTCCAGGTGTTTCATCCTTCTGCTGGGACTGGCAGGCTAGCCAGGGCATGCCATTCTCATGGTTATGGTAAAGACATGGAAGAGCAAGCCCAATGGTACAAGCACACTTCCAGCCTCTGCTTGTGTCACCTCTGCTAACATTCCATTGGCGAAGGCAAGTCAAATAACCAAGTCCAGAGTGAAGGGATGAGGAAGTACAACCGGCTACAGTGGGAGGGCACAGCAAAGTTACCAGACAAAGGATGCGGATGTGTAACGACAGTCCTATTACTGGAGAGAAGTGGGGCTATGAAGAGTTGGGAATAATCCAGTCTACTTACCCAGTGCTCTTTCAGGTCACTTTCCACCACCATCTACCCAATCCATCACAGCTGAAGGACTTAACTCCTCAATACAAATTTAGTTAAAACATGTAAGTGGAAGAATAAATCTGATACTCTCAAAGTCTGCATTCAAACACAGCCTCTTAAAAAAATTCCCCACCTCGGGGCGGGGCGCGGTGGCTCAAGCCTGTAATCCCAGCACTGTGGGAGGCTGAGGCAGGCAGATCACGAGGTCAGGAGATCGAGACCATCCTGGCTAACACGGTGAAGCCCCAACTCTACTAAAAGTATAAAAAATTAGCCAGGCGTGGTGACGGGCACCTGTAGTCCCAGCTACTCCCGAGGCTGAGGCAGGAGAATGGCGTAAACCCGGGAGGCGGAGCTTACAGTGAGCCGAGATCGCACCACTACACTCCAGCCTGAGCAACAATACAAGACTCCGTCTCAAAAAAAAAAATCCCCACCTCACCATTTATCGCTAACAGAAAGGATTACTATGAGAATGTATATGTTGATTTGAATTTTTTTAATGATGACCCCGATCAATAATTCATTCAGACCTTTCTATTAATATTTCTGGTCACCAAAAGCAGGTAGAGCTATATGGGAAAAGCAAAGGAGTTCACTCAGAGAAAATACATCCATTACACAGAGCAATGTCTTCAAATCATACTTCATTTTGTGTCCTTATACTAGAAGTGCAAATATGAAAAATCAGACTTTTGCATCAGCTTCTGAACTCCTTCATCCAATTGCTGGGGAAGGAAACTAGTTAAAAGCAGGGCACTGCATGGGACAAAGGCATTGTAGAAGGCTCAGAAGACAAAACAAACCAAATAATAAGTGAAAAGGAGACTGAGAGGGTATAAACAAGTCTTGCTTTCTTCAAGTTCAGCATATCCAGCAAAAATAGAACCAAATATCTCTATTACTTCCATTACAAGATAAACCTTTTACTTCTTTACCCCAATTGTATCAAAGGCTGGACCATTCATAAAGCTCTGAGGGGGGAACAAAGCATTTGTTGCCTGAGAACAAAGTTTTTTGTTTTTGCTTTGTTGTGTTTACTTGGTTATGAGTGATATCAGAACAAAATGTCTTCATCTAGTTTAGCACTTTTTCCCCATATACCCTTAAGAACACCAAGACTGAAATAACATCTGAGAGTCCCAGAAGTATTTTGAGCTGAGAGCATAACAAAAGCTCCGCTATGCTACATAAAATGGAGCTGAGATTCACAGATAATAACAATAATGCATTTCTGCTTCATGCTTTTTCATCTTGATAGGTCTGAATTTCCCACTCTCCACTTCAGAACCACTTTGCTGCAACTCCCTCCTCCAACCCAAGAGCCACCATCTCTCAGATCAGAAGGTTGTAATGTTTCATGATCGAAGAAACAAGAAGAAATAAACACAGTTCATTACAAAACACAATTCTCATACTATACCTGAAACAAACTTCCTCCTTCATTTTTCACAAAGAAATGTTGCATTTAATTTAATGTGCATTCAAGGCTGAGAAATCAGGTACCAATTAATGAATGCTTTGCCACGTATCTTAAGTTTATTGCCCATGGTTGACATTCCAAATCATGAAATCTTTCAATTAACATTCATAATAAAAATATACCAAAAGTCTCCATTTCTAAATGGAGACTTCTCATTCCACCAAGGATTCTAGAATTCACTCTGAGTTACTGCTAATGTACTTTATCCTAGGAATCAACAAGCGGAAAACAGATACCTTTAAGGAAAGGAGTTTCTTGTCTAAGGCACGAGCGAGTTCCAACATCATTGCACATGGCACAGCTGAATCAGTGGCTCCTACAAACACTCTGTTGTCCCAATGGGAAAAATACTTGGAGTCATAGTGGCAGGCGAGGACCAAGTGTCGTTTAGCAGTGGGATTGAGGGTGCTGATGATATTTGAGAAAGACCGGTACCCATAGGGCGTCTGAGTCAAGAAGGTGTCTATTTCCAAGACCCAGTCAGCCTGAAGCCTCTGAATTCGCTGCATGATGTGCTGATCAAAACAAAAACCAGAAATTTACATCTAAACAAACAGCTTTCATTTGTTAACTGTGATTCTAAAACTTTAAGTAGTGCCTTTCAAATTAAAATTGCAATACACGCTTATTGTATTAACAGCAATATTATTGCAATTAATAATTGCTTTGTATTGTTACAATTAATAGCATTTGTCCTGTTTAAAGGAGAAGCTAATCCTCTTGCCTCTCCCCTAAACTTCCCCTTACTAATCAATCTCAACCAATTGCTAATATTAACCAAGGTTAATAGTTTGATGCAGATCTTTCGACATATCTTCTCCTTGCTTATGCAAACCTACAGTAGCACACAAACACATATATTTGGCAGAGGGGCATATGTTTTTATAGGAAAAGAATCCTACTTTTTACATTACTCTCCCCTTGCTTTTCTCATTTAACAATATATTATGGACATGTCTACAAGTCAGGAGATAGAGATGCAGTTCGGTAATAGTAAAGTACACTTTTAGTATTTCTAGGAGGCTACAAAGGCATGTTTGAATAATTAAGTAAACCAGCATCCTATAGGTCTCTATCTCTAAGCTCTTCAAAGACAAGAACTGCAAATGGTAGCTCTTTCTGTCCCAAGTGTATAACATGGGTCCAAGTCCACCAAATGCTTTATATGTAGTGAACACGAATAAAAGATACTGATGCTCACCTGCTAAGGATAATGTTGAAAGCTCCCATAGCTAGGGGGTGGTTGGGGTTATTTCAGATCTCTGCTCACTCTAAGAATTAGTAAGCAACCCTGAACCGTAATAACATATCAAGCAGCTTTCCCTCTGCACCCGAGGCAGGTCAAGACGTGCTGCAAATGCTGGCAAATAAAAAAGAGAATCTCTTTCCCCATCTCTGCTAGCCACCTTGAGCCTTATAAGGCAACATAGTGACTTACAGAAGAAAGCAACAGGTGGGGAAAGTAACATCACTTCAGGAACTAGAAGTATCTCTTTAAAGAACATATAGAATTTGTGATGTGAGAAGTTATAGGTGAGTTCATTGCTGGTTCATTTGCCTTTTCCCATCCTTATTTTATCTTGGCTTCACTTTCCTGTGTTCCTTGGTTTTTTTGTTGTTGTTGTTTTGTTTTGTTTTGTTTATTTTGTTGTTGTTGTTTTTTAACAGGGCTTCACTCAGTCACCCAGGCTGAAGTGCAATGGCGTAATCTCAGCTCACCGCAACCTCCGCCTCCTGGCTTCAAGCAATTCTCCTGCCTCAGCCTCCTAAATAGCTGGAATAACAGACACATGCTACCATGCCTGACTAACTTTTTTTTTTTTTTTTTTCTTCTGTAGAGATGGAGTTTTGCCATATTACCCAGGCTGGTCTCAAACTCCTGGGCTCAAGTGATCCATCCGCCTCTGCCTCCCAAAGAGCTAGGATTATAGGCGTGAACCACCATGCCCAGGCTGTTCCTTTTGTTTGTTTGTTTGTTTGTTTGTTTTCAAATATCATATACATCATTGTAAATTGCCTTAATTTATTTTTATAAAAAGTCAAACGACAAACTAACATCAAAATAACTGACAATTTGTCCCTCAATTAACATCTAACCAAAAACCAACATTTCAGATCTAAACAGTTCAGATCTAGACAGTTTAGATCTGGGATGGACCTTAAGATGATAAATGAATAACTGGAAATGAATGTGAAGGCTTTTTTTTTCCTCCTCCAAAGAAATACAGGATTTTCTATCTTAGCCAAGTCCCATGTGGCCTGCGCTCACCAATGCGACATGATACGTAGGCAAGAGCCTCAAAAAAACTGTGACAGGAAGCTCCCAAAGAAAGGGGAATTTAAATAGTGGGACGACACTGAGCCTACCGTCAGTCCTGCAAAAGCCAACTAAACAAATGATTCCTCAGCTAGAGACTCCTTGCTTTTAATAGTGGGTGGACTTTGTCCTAAAGAGCATTGTGTATGCAGTACCTTACCTTTTCTATTGCAAATTTACATGCTGTCTTATCACCTCATCAAAAGAAATGTTTATAACCTTTTTTGAAATCAGCATTCATAACTCTCCACAATTTGTAGTACTGTGCTTTGCTCACAGTAGGCTATCAGTAAATATGGGTTCATTCTAACAGTAAATACGAATTGATTTAATGAGAATATATAAAACTATATGATACAAAGCATTAATAGTTTGAATAGAGAGAAATCACTATGCATCTAACATGAGTTTTTCTGCAGACTATGAAAATGAGTTATCCCTAGACTGTAAAAAAAAAAAAAAAAAAAAAAAACCAATAAAATGGGTGATTTATAAAAAAAAAAAAAAAAAAAAACATATACTCCAGAACATCTGGTATCCAGATGATGAAATGCTCCATAAAATGGCTTCTTCAACACCAATTGCAGATTGCAAGCTTGCAAAATGAATTGGACTTTTTAAAAATATATCTGTTAGCATTAATCAAAAGTCGCACACAAACTTATTTCTCAACTTGTTACCAGGTCTTGATCATAATTTCTGATGACCTTGTTGACACTAAAGTCCATAAGAGAATCAGCAAACATCCTCAAAAGAGTTTTTCCTGAAGCAGCTTTTTTCATTTTTTGAGACGGAGTCTCACTCTGTTGCCAGGCTGGAGTGCAGCGGCACAATCTTGGCTCACTGCAACTTCCAACTCCCTGGTTCAAGCAATTCTCCCGCCTTAGCCTCCCCCTGAGAAGCTGGGATCACAGGCACGTGCCACCACGCCCAGCTAATTTTTGTATTTTTGGTAGAGACAAGGTTTCACCATGTTGGCCAGGATGGTCTCGATTTCCTGACCTCATGATCTGCCTGCCTCAGCCTCCCAAAGTGCTGGGATTACAGGCATGAGCCACCACACCTGGCCCTGCAACTTTTTTGTTCAGTGTAAATATTTTTTGTTTATCTTAGCAGCTAAGATAAATCATCTTTATAAACAATCAAATTGGCTGCATAATCTAATTAGTTCACAAATATCCCTTGTTGTTTTGTTTTTGGCTTTCAGACTTAGTCTACAAGTCCCCACCAGAAGTCTCTAGCGGAACTCCCCAAACTACCGTTACTATCATACAAATACCCCTCAGTAGGGAGTGTGTGGCTGTGGCAGGGAATCTAAAGCAGTTGCGCTTTCCCAGTACTAAAGCAGCAAAGGGCTGGGCCCTCCAGGAGTGCTAAAAAGCAATTCAGAATATAGATCACACTTTGGGTTGCTATACATGTATGTTTTAAAATGGAGAGGAGAGAAAAAAGGAGAAAGAGAAAGAGTGAGAGAGATGGAGACAGGGATAAAGCAGAGATGGATGGAGACTGAGTAGAGAAAGAAAAAAAAATACAAAGATGAAGATATGAGCACGAGAGAGAGGCTATTACAAGACAGTCTACTTCCAAAGAGTGGTAGGGGGATTTATTCTAGGTTAACACTAGTGAATGATCCTGGGTTTCATTTAATTAAACATAAATTCTAGTTTCCAGGTTCTGAGCAACAATGACATCAGTAGACCAGATTTGTTTGGAGGAAGGTGATTTTCCAGTTTGCGCTAAGTCTGCAAACACATTGTTGTCAGGATGCTGACTTCTGCCACCCAAAGACTCAGGTACCTCTTTCCGCTTGAATGCACCATATATGAGTCCCTCAGGCTCCTCCTCTTAGGGGGCTGGACTGAGGGTGCACCTGGGATCTATGTATCCAATGATATTCAGTTTCGGTGGCTCAGATGCACTGTGCATCTGTGGGGGATTTTACCTCCTGAAGTTTCTAGTTTGCCTCTTTCAGACAAAGGATATTGCTTGCCCATTTGTGAGACTTTATCATCTTAATTTTTAAATTTTTTATTTCTATCTTATAAATCAATGAAATAGCCCCAAATGTATTATCTTCAAATTATTTATTTTACAAATAACTCATCTCCTCGAAATAAAATTTCCTAATAATCCAATAGACAGCTTTGGGGTCATCGATCAGAGACCAGGAAAACACATAATGTGGGACAGGTTTCCCCTAAAATATTCTCTTTCTATAAAAGAGAATCCATAGTAATGCACATCTTTACTGATAACTATAAAAGTTAATTCACAAACCAATTTTATATCAAGTTTACCCTTTTTTAATATTTGAGGATCTTCTCTAGTTATATCCTTGAAACTCTAAATTATAAAACATCTCATCTAGTGTTCAAAAAGTCCTCAGGAGAAAAAAAAAAAAGGTTCAATCATTTTTGTTTCAATTCAGTTCTACATGAAAGGATCTAATCTTAGTCAAATTAAGGCCATTCGTGTAGTTCCCTCATAATTACTCTGTCATCTACCTCACTTTCAAAATGAGAATTCCTTTGTCTTCCACAGCTTAGAAGATAAGTCTCTAAAAATTAATGGTAATTTTCTTATCAAAAAATTCTAAAATGGAATCTAAGTGAGATATCTAACATAGCCATCAGCCACACCATGCACAGGCAGCTCCGCAGTAGTTCCCAACACATTCTAAAATACTGTCTATAAATTTCTCATTTGCCTCCACCCCCATATGATAGTGGAGAATGTTATTGAAACTTTAGCAACACTTTTAAATGAATATGTATATTTTTAATTACAACAGTATCTATGTATATTATTTATGCTATATACTGTCTTCTGTTGAAGCTAAAGATCAACTAGCAATGTTTATTGTGTTCATGGATTTCCAGAGCCTGCAGGTGAGGAAACTCAGGCCTGAAGTATGCATATCATTTCTGGGTATATACAGTGCTCTGGGCAAATGGTATGGGGAAATAAAAGAGGTTGAGTTGAATGGGAAGAGTAAGCATCAGAGACCTCGATTTTTTCTAACAAGGAACTGAGGCTTTTGGAAAATGCCAGTTAAGTGCCCTGACCTTCTTTTAAGAAAATGCTTGAGAGATAAGGCCCAGGCAATACTGTTAAAGTGAATGGTATGTGCCTTACTGCCCAACTTGGGCATAAGAAGATCGAGAGCTGGAGACATTTGAGGGCACGAAGCACAGAACTGATTCCTCCCAGCTCTCTAGTGATAAGATAGAGATCTCAAGCAGATTCTGGCCTTATCACTGGTACAAGTATAACCTTGAGCAAGTTAATTCATATACCTCAACCTCAGATCTTTTAAAATTCCTAACATTGAGATAATAATAGCGTCCACACACTGTTGTGAAGGCTGAATGAGATGATCTATGCAAAGAATTCAGTAAAGTACCTGACCCAGAAAAACTGCTCAGTGAAAGTCAGCCATCATCACTATTATTCTTTGCTCTCCCTAAAGGTTAGACAGAACTAAGGTGCCTGCAGGTTGTCTACTGTCTAATTCCTTGGGAGAAGCCAGAGCTATTCAGATGGAAGACAAGAGGCTAATGGGGAGACAGACATATGGATATCTAGGCTAGCCTGAGGGGCAGAGGCTACCCACTGGGTAGAAAGGAAGAGCCCAGCCCGGCTCGGTGGCTCACGCCTGTAATCCCAGCACTTTGGGAGGCTGAGAGACAGATCACGAGGTCAGGAGATAGAGACCATCCTGGGAAACGTGGTGAAACCCCGTCTCTACTAAAAATACAAAAATCAGCTAGGCGTGGTGATGTGCACCTGTAGTCCCAGCTACTGGGGAGGCTGAGGCAGGAGAATGCCTTGAACCCAGAAGGTGGAGGTTGCAGGGAACCGAGATCATGCCACTGCACTCCAGCCTGGGCGACAGAGCGAGACTCTGAAATCGAAAGGAAGAGCTCAAGAGCTGGGCACCTGGGACTTGCAGTTTTCACTCTGGGCACAGCAGTGGGTGCCAAGGTCTTTTGCCTGAGGAGTTTCAGAAGAGGATGTGAAGGGCCAGTCCCATTCCTTCCCAAGTGGCCCCTTAAAATGGGGTAGTTTGAAAAAAACAGATATTCAGAGGTGAGGTTTCAGATTGCTTAGGAAGATCGACATTGAGGAGGCAGAGACATCCAAGGTCTGGCCCAGCTTATTCTACCCTCCACGATGATGGTAAAATCAATGGGTCTTGAAATCAGTTTAGTGGGTTATGACCAGCATTTTTTTAAGAACCAATAAAATAGAACTGACAATATCGCAGTAAAATGCAAGTTTAAATAAGAGTATTTTTCATGGAAGTTTTGTTTCAGTTAAATATACCAGTACGTTTGTGTGTATAAAATGTAAAATCCATTTTTTTTACTTTCTGTCAGAGTCAGAATTTTGAGAAGCACTGCCCTGGAGAAATGTAGCTTATCACCAGCTTTAACTCTCCCTCCAGGGAGAATACAATTTCCCTAAGGCAAGTGATGGCCTGATAGTACAATGATACTCTTGGCCCAGAACCTTCAAGCAAGGACTCCCTAAGGCTGTTGCTGTTCATTGCTTAGGATTCAAGAAAACTTGGTTGGGAGACTCGGGGTGTGTAACTGAATGGTCAAGAGTTAAGGACTGTGTAATGTTGTACCCCAAATAGAGACTTCACACATAAACTATTGACATTAACATGTACCACTTAGTATTCAGAACAGACAAGTACTCTCAGTCGTTTGATTTTTCTTGGTTGACTATTTGGTGAATAAGGAGATGACAGATCTGAATATTAGACACCTCAGAACTTCAGCCATAACATTATCCCTCATGGGAAAGCAAAGTATTCACACAACCTTGAGGTTTATGTCCCATGTTCTCACCTGACGAGCAGCATAGCTTCCAGGGGATCCCGGGTATCGCTCTATCAGCAACGGCTGTAAGTCATTTCGCCACATTCCAGAGATACTGGTGCCTTCTGCAATTTGCCGAAGAGCCGATGAATTCAAAATGGCTGGTTGGTGATAATTCTGAGGATTCAATGAAATCATTTAACTGGCTATCATTTCATAATATGTTTAAGACTCTGACATGTTTGCAATTAATTGCTTAAAACTTCAAAATAAGGGAGAACTTTATGTCAAATTAGGTAAATTAAACTACTCAACTTTAAAATTGGGCTGTTAGGGCCAGGCACGGTGGCTCAAACCTGTAATGCCAGTACTTTGGGAAGCTGAGGCAAGAGGACTGCTTGAGCCCAGGAGTTTGAGACCAGCTCTAGCAACATAATGAGACCTTGTCTCTACAAAAAATGAAAAAATTAGCTGGGTGTGGTGACCCATGGTGTGTGCCCGTTGTTCCAGCTACTCAGGAGGCTGAGGTGGGAGGATTGCTTGAGCCCAGGAGGTTGAGGTTGCAGTGAGCTGTGTTACTGAGCCCTCCAGCTGAGCAACAGGAGATCCTGTCTCAATAAAAATTTAAAAATAATTTAAAAACCCAACTGTTAGCCTAAGTAAATCTTACACAGTTTAGAGTAAGAGTAGTCAGGGAAGACTTTATAGATGAGCCACAAATTAAGGGGTCCTCGAATTTTAATAGGATTTTAATAGCAAGCCTAATTCAAAATTTTATAATGATTACATGTTGAAATGGTAAATTTTTGATACATTAGGTTAAATGAAGTATATTATTAAAATTAATTTTACCCTTTTTCCACTTTTTTAATGTGGCTACTAGAAAAATTAAAATTATATATGTTTCTTTCATAACCTTTTTTTTTCTTTTTTTTTAAGCTGGGGTTTCTCTCTGTCACCCAGGCTGGAGTGCAGTGGTGCAATCTGGCTCACTGCAACCTCCATCTCCCAGGCTCAATCAATCCTCCCACCTCAGTCTCCTGAGTAGCTGAGTCATTATTTCTTTTTATTATTTTATTTTAGATGGAGTTTCATTCTTGTTGCCCAGGCTGGAGTACAATGGCGTGATCTTGGCTCACTGCAACCTCCGCCTCCTGGGTTCAATCAATTCTTATGTCTCAGCCTCCCGAGTAGCTGGGATTACAGGCGTATGCCACCACGCCCAGCTAATGTTTGTATTTTTAGTAGAGCGGGGTTTCATCATATTGGTCAGCCTGGTCTCGAACTCCTGACCTCAGGTGATCCACCCGCCTCGGCCTCCCAAAGTGCTAGGATTACAGGCATGAGCTACCACACCTGGCCCTGAGTCATTATTTCTATTAGACAGTGCCAACTCAGATGATTGTTGCAATTCCTTTCAGCCTGAGATTGGTGAGTCTATAGCCAACTAAATAGTAAACTTTTTAACTTCAATTAAAATTATTTTTAAATTCCATTAAAGTTCACATAACATTCATATTTGTATTTTGATGACTTCACACATACTGTATATTCTTATGATACTGGTAATGATGAACCATTCATTCATTACATGTTTATCAGGCACCTAATAATGGAATGTGTTACTCCTCCTCAACAGGAAGAGAATAATTGATCAGATGACTCCTTCCCTAAGGGGAAGGATAAGGATGACATAAGAATATTGAATTATTTGGAGGGCAAAACAGAAGTTAGGGGAGGCCTATTTTACAGTTCCTTTCAGGACCAGCATTAGTTGAATACATTTAAGTAGTCAGGCAAGTATTTTCATTCCATGTGACCCAGTCCATGTGACTGGTGTGAAACTGGACTTCAGATAATGCTTATTGCCTAATTACTTACACTCATCTACACTCTGAGATGGCTGTTTACTCTCCAGTACTTACCATGCAAAGAGCATGGGCTATAGGATCAGACAGACCCTCTCAACTCAGCACCCCACCACCTACTAGCTGTAACTCTTTCCAGGTTACTAAACCTCAGTAAGGCTCAATTTCCTCATCTGTAAAACAGAGGTAATAACACCTGAATCCTAGGGTGACTAGAATTAAGTGAACTAACATATGTAAACTGCCATAGTAAATATTCAATGTATTAGTTATTATTTCCTTCTATCAAACACTAAAGAGCCATAGAATGAATTTTAAAGTTGGAAAAGCCACTTAGAGATGCTCTAGTCTCCAACCTCCTTCATTTATATTTGTGGAAACCGAGATTCGTAGAAACCAGTTGACTTCCTGAGGTTGAAGGAGAGTTATAGGTAAATCCACAAAAAGATCCTGTCTGTGGATTTCCAATCCCACGCTAGTTTTACTCTGCCTCACTGTATCATTTATGCACTTCCAGTTTATTCCCGAATATTGATGGTGTGCCTGAACATCAGAAGATTTGTGTTTGTTTATTGGTAGGACATTTTTAAATATTTTCCTTGATAAACTTGTCAGTGCAGGCTTTAAATCCCTTGGTACCTCCAGAATCTAAGTCCTCATGCCAGTTCCCAAACAGCAGTTGGAAAAAGAAAGCTGAAGCTGAAGCTGAAAGACAAAGCAATAGAAATGTGCCAAGGGATAAGAAGAATATGGAGGCAAGAGGTCAGAAGACTTCCATGGTTAATTATTACTCAACCCGGCCAACAGAAGCCTGTCTGGTCTCCCCGCTCACCCTTGCTCACCATGCTTCGGTCACCCTGGCATTTGGCCAGGCCTCAAATGCTCTGAGGTTATGCCCTCATGAGGCTTTGGCGTCTGTGGTGCCTTCTGCCTTACAAGTTGTTTCCCTTCCTCTTCACCTGGCTAACTCCTGCTCACTTCAGCTTGCAGCTTGGAGGCCACTTCTTTGTGTGTTTACTTGTTCAGTGTCTGTCTTTCGTGCAAGACATCAGCTCCATAAGGGCTGGAACTCCCTCTCTCTCTGTTGCTTACCTCTCTCTCCCACACAGGCCACACAGGGCCTGGTTCATCTTGAGCATTTGATAAATATTGGCCAAATTAATCAAAAAAGCAATCAACAGATGAACTATCTTTCTAAAATTATCTTTGCTAAGACTGTATTTATATAATAATAAAGTAACGTGGGCATTTTTCTGCATTGTAAATACCAAATCAGTTGAATGCACAAGCAAGCATAAAGACAGAAGAGACAGGTGGCTACCTGGTGCAATGGCCAGGAAGTGCTGTGGTTCAAAGTTATTGGGCTTTGCTCTTTTTGAATTTCTGACATTCGATGCTTCTGATGATGAAGAGCTGGGTTGACCCAAGCAGTCACTATGACAACCAAAACCGTTGTGTAAAAAGCTGCTTGACGAGCAGCTCCTTGTCTATTTACTGTCCAATACTCTATCCCAAAGCCCATCTGGTCACTGTGGACAGAAGCTTTCACTCCATGTCCACAGTGAAACGAAATCACTTGTGTTTAAATAGCTGGTTTCTAGAGGCTTGAAAGAGCTCTTAAGATATTTAAGAAAAAACAGGAACAAAATAACTGTCCCCTCCCTCAAGCGTCTCTAACTATAAGAGACACTGTGGATGAAACCTAGTTGGCAAATAGCACCAAAAAATGCTTAATGGATAACTAAAGGGTAAATTCAGCAGACAGGCCAGGCCTACTGATGCTCATGAATCTAAAGACTTACATGTGTTTGCTCCTCAACCTCCTGGGCTCAACCATTTAATTAACATACTTCGGTAAAGAGCCCTGACTCTCCTTGCCCCTCTGGGGGCAAAGATGCCCCTGTAAAATTGCAGAGTTAAAAGCTTCCCAGTAACTGAAGGACAGAGAAGAGGAAACAACCAACTCCACTCAGGCAATTACTTAAGCCTTCTATTCATTAAAGCCCTGCGTGGAAAAGCATTTGACTTTCCCAACCTAAATAGCATGCATTCAATGTTTAAGGGGTCTTATTCTCAGAACTCAATAAATATACAAATTTAGGTGGAGATGAGATGAATGAGTAAGAGGAAAAAGCTGGAAAGAAAGAGTGAGCTCAGCAGGGGAAAGTAACTCAGGCAAAAACAAAGTTGAGCCCAATGGTAAATGCAAACCTCAATTTACTGTAGGGTTATCTCAGTTAAAAGATACTTAGACAATTTTCTATCAGTGTAGGTGTTCTCAGAGGAATGATGCTCTGTTACAGCCCCTGCCTTGTCTTTTCATCCAGACAAAAAGGACACTAAGTCTGCTCTGAGTGACAAGAATCTTTCAGCCAAAAGTGTGAACCAGATATCCTGAAGCATCTCCTCTAGGCTAATCATGTGGTGCCAGGCCAAAGAGGATTTTAATTACATAATTGATAGAGTTGACCCAGCTTGCAAAGGGTTTTGAGGTTCCAAAACATTGAATTAACGGGAGGTCATTACAGAAGTGCGGCCAATGCAAGTCCAGTTTCTATTCTATATGAGCGTCTCCCAGGCAATTCTCAGATTAACACCTCTGTCTGTCTGCAAAGTCAGCTCAATCAGCAGTTATTGAACTCATTCTGTGTGTCAGAAGCCACTGATACTAAAAATTCACTGGGGGAATGGTTGGGAACTGAATAAGACAACATTTGTCTTTTTTTAAATGTAAGCAGCCCTCTACTTAAAAGCAGAGCAGTGCAGGCTTTAACCACAACAACTTAGGGTGAAATCTCAGCTCCCTCACTTATTATCTGTGACTAGGAAAGAGTCCATATCTGTAAAATGGATCTCATAGTACTTACCAACCAGATGGTAAGGCTCCAAAATGACATTTGGTCTTTCTCTCCCTACCAACACCCAGTCCGCCACTGACTTCCACGCCCCTGCCTTAGAGTCTCCATCGTTGCTTCCATTAGAATGCAAAACCAACAATCACACACACACACACACACACACACACACACACACGCAGAGAGAGAAAGAGAAGGAGAGAAATAGAAATAAAAACACCAAAATGGTTAATAGCAATTATCTCTGAAAAGTAGGATTATGGGTGACATTAGTTTTCTTTTTAATGTATTTTTCTGTATTTTCCAAGTTTTCTAAAATGAGCACATGTCGACTTTATAATTAGAAGACTTCAATAGAAGCCAGACTTTTTAGTTTATTGGAGCTAATATTTTTTAAAGAACATATAAAGCCCTCAAAAGCCATCAGTCATTTGCATCTAAGGAGGAATAATTTAATGAGATTCTGTTTAACAGCTGGTTGACAATGTTGTACTAAAGGAATGGGCCTGTACTAAAGGAATAGGACTGGTGACCAAAAGGCCTGGGGAAGGTTCAGAAAAAGTAACTCTGGAATATGGATCAACACCCAGAATAATGATGACCTTTAAGCTGCATGAAGGAGATCAAGGAAAGGAGAAAATAGGGGATGTCAGAAGAGAAAGTATCAAAAACAAACTACCTGTTTTGGAATGCCATTTAGGGTGCACCCCAGCCCAGAAAGAGAGAGTAAGCTCTTCATCGGGCCCTCCAACTTTCCTACTAGCCCCACACTTTTGCACTACCTGGGCACTGTTCTGGGTACATCAGCCAGGACTCATCTACCATTAGAAAAGCATAGAAGAAGAAAGGAGAGATCAGGGCTTAAGCCAAACCCTAGCTCTTCAATTCACTGGTGTAATAGTTGTCAAGTTTCCTCATCCACAAATTGAGGATGAATTCACTCATGGAGGGTGCTGTGAAGTTCAAGTGACGTGGTTTTATATATATATATATATCTCACCCCATACCCAGATGCCAATGCCTCTAAATACACACGTGTGTGCCCACCTGGGAGTTTAACAATTTATAATATTGTTATTATGGAATAATTGTTTCCAGGTTTCAAATATATAATCAAATCATGGTCTCTGAATGCCACCATAAACTAGAGTTAATCTGCTTTTACATATTCAAAGCCACTGAAAGAGACACACCTTTATTTCAAAAAGAAGGAAATGGATTTCAAAATTGATGCTTTCTTTACCACACCTCACCTGTTGGCAGATCAGTGTACCAAGGACATACGTCATATGATTAAAATAGTCAAACACCGTAAAAAATAGGAAAGCACACATATTTTAGTGTGGACCGATTCATCACCCAGGCTGCAGGACTTTATGAAGGTCTACAGAATAAGGGGAGGAAGCTAAAGATTGGGAAATGTGATGGCTGATTGTCATTCGCTTTTAACGATTTGAAAACATTCAGTTTCTCAATGGAACAGTGATCAGAAGCTTCTTAAAATAAATATAAAAGGGATTCGATTCATGCTTTAAAAAATGTTTCTCAAAAGTTAAATTTTCATTGGTTTAAAATATTTTAAGAATCACAGCACCTTTTCCCACCCATAAATACCCCCGCCTACACACACCTACAAATGATCTTTTCAAATTGTTTTTTTCAGTTTCCATCTCATTTATTCCCTTCCATTTAGATGTATCACAAAGATACTTTTGGTTTGGCTCCATATTCTAGTTTGTAATGTAATGTTCTCTTCCCAATTTCTCAGTGAAAAGATATTCTCAGTGAAGTGAAGAAGGAGAGGATTTTTTTTGTGTTGTTCCACGTTCTTCTTCATGGGCCCCCACGGGAAGTTGCTTTTCTTATAATAAAGTTATTCTTATGTTACAGACTTCCCTCACTCCCACCAGGTCCCCTGTGGCCTGTGGTCTCCATGTGTAAGTGGGGCCTGCTGTGACCCCTGAGTGGTGATTACATTAGATCCAAAGAATTGAAATGGGCTGTTCACATACATATGCATGTAGCTGGGTGGGAGTGGGCATTCACCAGTGTGCCCTGTATTTCAAACATTTAAGTAGATACAGGCATACTCTAAGTGTGTAAAAGGTCTGCTCAGTAACACTGCCAAAGTTTATATCGCTTTACTTTGCTGCTTTTTTTAATATCTCTATAACATACTATTTTACGCTAACATCATTAACATTTGCACAATCCCTTAGCAATTTCATGATTTCAAAACTGTTACACAAGAAAAGGAAGTAATTGTGAACCCATATACTTCTTGCAGAGGGAACTTGCAAATCACTTTTATCCTAAGTTCCTTATATGCGATTTCTACCTACAACTAGATCCATTTTCTCTGAAAATAGCAGGTACCCTCTTTTAAGGGGGAAAGAACAAAAAAGGCTTTTAAAGTAAGCAGGTCTCCAGTGAAGGTCCTTCCTTCCGAGTTGCTCCTTTTAAAAATCTAAAACAAACAACACACATCCGTCCTGAGACTTCAGCGCCCCAGCAGCATCCTTGGATGAAGCAGCGGGGGAGCTGCGGGCACACCCCCAGGCGCGCCCCGCACCCTGGCGGCCCCGGAGCGCGGGTTCCGCTGGCCTCGCGGGTCCCGAATGGGCGGTGGCGCTGCGATGCGCCCTCGCCTCCCGGCTCAGCCGCCGCTGGCGAGACACACTTCCTGTGCCTATCAGCACCCCCATCAGACCGCAGCCCAGGGGAGACCAGTGACATCATCCAGCCCCCCTGGCGTCTCCAGAGCAGCCCTGGACCGGCCGAGGCACCCCGGCGAGTACGCAGAGCCCCGACTCCTCCGGGCGCCGGTGCCTGGGCTGGGGACCGCGGCCCTGCCCCGCCTCCCGCTCTGCCTAGGTAGGGCTGGCCGGGCTGGGGGTCCCCGCACCGGACCAGAGCCGCTCAAGTACAACTACGCAGAAACAGCCCCTCACCTTCTCCTCTGGCCAGGCTGCGGCACTCGGACTGACTCCCCGGGATGCCCAGGGCAGGGCGGCCACCAGCAGCAGCAGGTGGAGGGTGCCCACGACTGGCCGGTGCCCTCCGCCTGCCATCTCTCCAAGGCTTTCTGGGAGCGAGTTCCCCTGGCCGCTGGCGGTCACGAGCCCGGGAACGCGCGTCCTTCGCCTTCCCTCTTCTCCACCCTTGGGTCGACTGCGCCCGCCTTCCCATCGCCTCCGGGTCGCCTCCCGCCGCCTCGCGCAGGCTGCAGCCCTCCTACCCCGGACCTTCGCAAACCCCGGGACTGGGCAGCCCTGGGTGACAGACACAAGCTTCCGAATCCAAGGGAACAAAGGCGGTCACTTCCTTCTCTGGGAGAGGATGAAAGGAAGGAAGGAAGGAAGAGACATGGAAGAGGCTTTTTATGATCTCCAATGCCAAAACAGGGAATAGAAACGGGAGGAAGGCTTCACCAGACCCTAGGGAGTTATGAAGTGTTTCCCACAGCTCCTAAAGAAGGGGTGGACAGGGAATCGACGTCTGCTGAACACTGCACCATGCACCCTCCTAGGTGCTTGTCCAGGCTTCCCGGATTTAATCCACTAATCCCATTTTACAGACGGGGAAACTGAGACCCCCTCCCCCCCTCATAGAAAGCCTGTACTGGAACCTGCAAGGAAAAGTATGACAGTGCATCTTTGCCTTTTTCTTTTTTCTCACAGATAGTTGCCTTGCCTCACAGGAGACAGACCATCATACTCTCAAATTGAAAAGGATGGTCAAAGTAATTGTCTGAAATAATGAGATCTAAAATATTCACAGCGGCTCTGAAGGCAGTCATCTTCGCCAAGGCATGGCCACAAAAGGAAAAGCCAAACACGATTTTATTTACTTTGTAACATCAAAGGTCATTGTTATCCAGATAATCCTAGTGCGGGAAAACATTTTAGTTTTGTCAGTAGGTTTCTGGTCCAAGTTGTCAGGACAATGACTTTCATCAGCCTCTTTTGCTTCCACAGTGAGGATCAGGGCTTGGCCTGCTCTGAGTCATCTCCCAGTAACATCTAGTTCCCAGAAAAATCGGAACAAGGACACTGAAGCAGAACCACTTCCCAGAGAGCAAAGATTTGAAGGTAAGGAAGCTGCCAGAAGGCCCACCCACTCACTCTGTCTTCCCAGTCTTGGCTATGAGTTTTTAAAGCAAGGGCTTGCCTGGAAATACACTGTTCTGCCCTCCTCTGGAGCTGTAGGAGAAGACAGGATGTAAATAACTCCTTTCCTGATGTTCAAATTTGCTAACCCTGTTCGTGTCTGAGAGTTTTGAGTGACAATTTAAATCTCTAGGCTTAAATAAAATTAAATACACCTTTATTACACCCACAGACAGTTCTGATCATCGGACCCCTTCAGAACTTTCTATTGGCTCCAGTTTCAGAACTAAACCACTGTCACATTCCCTAATATATTTCCTCTCTTGCTGCCTGGGTCAGCCTTGAAGTAGTGCATTTCCTGAGTGGCTGGGTAATAAAGAGCCTTTTTTTTTTTTTTTTTTTACCCTATTACCTTTACATCTTTTCACAATATGGTTCCTATAAGAAAGAGGACGTGGAAATAGCAAACCTAAATGAAACAAAGTGTGAGAGGTACTATCATGCTAAGTATAAGCAATTCCAAACAAGAAATATAGAAATAAGCTAAAATGTTAGTACATAACATAATGATGATTTTCTGTTTCCTAAGGTTCTCCAATTTTGGTTATATTTAAGTCAATAAGATGTTCTTACAGTTTGGTATCTACAGGAAGCAGACTCTGAGACAAGAGTTTAACATGCAGGATGTGTATTAGGGAGTGCCTTTGGGACAAACCCCTGTGGGAGGAAGAAGGGGGAACAGGAGAGAACAGAGGGAGAAGTTAGCAGCAAAGCAGGCCCAACAACCTCACCCAACTCCATGGGAGTCCTGAAGCTGAAAAAGACTGTCAAAGTTGTTCCATACTGGGCCAAAATGACTGGGGCCTTATCTCTGCACCTCCATGGAGTGATTTCCTGCAAGCGGCTTTCCAGCCAAAAGAGCTTGACTGCTAGAGGCTGTCAGCCAGCCGGCCTCCAACAGCTGGAGCAGGGTCCTTCCCTGGGGGCAGATCTGGGCAGCGCATCTCCTGTATCCACCACAAATGCATCCATGTATTGTATCTGGTACAAATCTACAACATTTCACATAGCTAGTGAGACTGATTTCAATACATTGGTTTTTTTTAATATGTCAGCTTTTCTGACAACTTTCCACGAATCTACAAATCCAACACCACTATGTATGTATCCCTTCTTTCCTTATGCATACCTTTTCTAGTATCTTACACACTAAATATCCTTCTCCTATCCTTCATTCATTCTTTTCTCTCCTCCTTCATTTGGGAAACTTTTAGAAATCCCTTATATCTGCTATTTTTGCCCTACTTCAACTTTTCCTTTCTTCAAACTCTTCCTATGGAAGATAACTAATGACTTTTCCATTTTAAGTTTCAGACCCTGTTTTTCATCATGGAAAAATGTGTTGTATATACAGTGATAACACTATTCTCAAGTGGAGAAATTTTTACTTCCATTACAGTATAGATTCTATACTGTGATGTGAGTGAAGGACCCAATTACCAAAACATCTTCTCCATGAAGCTGCCATGGATGGCAGGATGTTCCTACACCCAGTCCCACCTTTAAAGTGACACCATTAGACCAAAAGTAGTAACGACCAGAAGGGTCTATAAAACAATAGTTTTCAAAAGTGTGGTCCATGGATAATGGGGATTCCCCAAGACGCTCTTGGCTGTCTCCCAAGTCAAATCAACGTTTATAATAATACCAAAACCAGATTTACCTTTTCTACTGTATTGACTTTGCACTGATATTGCAAAACCAATGACGGGTAAAAATGCTGGCACCTTAGCCACTATCAAGACGGGACACAAAACTGTACTATTGAGGACGAAAATCTATACTTGTAGTCATTGTTCTTCCTTCCCTTCCCTTCCTTTCCCTTCCCTTCCCTTCCCTCCCCTCCCCTCCCCTTCCCCTCCCCT
>NC_045448.1:37230788-37376529 GCF_002776525.5 Piliocolobus tephrosceles | reverse complement strand
AAAAAAAAAAAAAAAAACAAAAAAAAAACAGGTTGGCTATGACACACATAGCAATAGTTAGAAAGTTGCAACATAATACCATAACTCAAATTCGGCCCTAAAACCACATATGCTCCTATAAATATCTAATTTTTGCTTAAATTTAGAATGAATTTATGTTTTGTTTTTATATGTGAAAACATTCGCAAAGTATTTTGAACGTTTTAGTAATACTTAGTACAGATTGTAGTCATAAAAAATCCTTTCGACACTACGGTTCATATATACGCTATTGTTCAGATTATAATAAATTAGATGAACTAATCCATCTTCAGTTTTAATGTTTGGGAAAGCATTCCAGCAGAGCTCATGATTAGCAGCACCTAATCAAATTTAGGAGTATACCTAAATTTCCCTAAAAAAGAAGCTTAAATTACTCAGCATAGAATGTCAGTAAGACCCTTCTGTTAACTGCCCAAACCTTGATCTTTTATGGTTCTCACTCAGTAAATCACATACCTATTATGCAGAACACTAAGGTTTGAATTTAGAGATCTGTGAGAAAGGAAAATAAATTAATTGCCTTTTATAATATCTTTGTTTAGTCCTCCAAAAAATTTCCTTCTAACAGTGTTAGATCTGTATTACAATCAGAAAGAAGCACAGTAGTAATTTTAGAAAGGGGGCCAAGAGGAAATTTCATAAGCAAAAAGGAGGGGCCATAAGAGAACTGTACATCTTCATTCCACTCTAAGGCAAAACGGTCTTTTTTAAATTCTATTCTTCAATTAGAGAAAATCACCATCAATCAGGGATACAAATTAATGTCTCAGACAGGAAATAAATGACATTCAAGACTACGCCATAGGCTGGGCACGGTGGCTCATGCCTGCAATCCCAGAACTTTGGGAGGCTGAGGCAGGCAGATCATTTGAGGTCAGGAGTTCAAGACCAGCGTGGCTAAAATGGTGAGACCCCCCATCTCTACCAAAAATACAAAAATTAGCTGGGTGTAATGGCGCATGCCTGTAATCCCAGCTACCCGGGAGCCTGAGGCAGGAGAATCGTTTGAACCTGGGAGACAGAGGCTGTAGTGAGCCAAGATAGTGCCACTGCATTCTAGCCTGGGCTACAGACTAAGACTCCGTCTCAAAAAGAAAAAAAAAAATAAGCCATAGATAAAGGAAAATAACAATTATTATTCAGAGTTTTTTTTTTTTTTTTTTTTTTTTTGAGACGGAGTTTCACTCTTGTTGCCCAGGCTGGAGTGCAATGGCACGACCACCACACCATCTCAGCTCACCACAACCTCTGCCTCCCGGGTTCAAGCAATTCTCCTGCCTCAGCCTCCTGAGTAGCTAGGATTACAGGTATGCACCACCATGCCCAGCTAATTTTGTATTTTTAGTAGAGATGGGGTTTCTCCATGTTGGTCAGGCTGGTCTCAAACTCCTGACCTCAGATGATTCGCTGTCTCGGCCTCCCACAGAGCTGGGATTGTAGGCATGAGCCACTGTGCCCGGCCTATTTGGGATTTTGAGAGACTGAAAATATGAGGGAAACCTGGTAAAGTGGATAGACCATAGCCTAATTATAAAACATCTCTGTGTGCTATAATTACATATTAATCTTCATTCAATTATGCAGATAGCTACAGAATATTATTATTTTATAGTACACACATGCATACATCCTTAGCATATCCTTTGCAGGTATAAAAAAATTATGATAATATAATCCTTAAAGGGCAAGCACCTGGTAGTATAATAAGTTCTTGAAAAATATTGTGTCTAAAAACACATACCTTATGATTATTCAACCTAGTGCCTGCCACAAATATGGAGAAATATTTGATTCATTACAGTATATAGTGTACAGCCTAAGCAGTAGGCTAACGACAAGCAGACAATGATCTTCCCTTGACCTGATACCTCCTTTAATTACTACTGTCTTTCCCTTCACTTCCATTTTTTAATGTAATCTACACCATTAGTTCCCAAATGCTAGTTCCATATTAATGCCTGTCCATGATTATGCTTGGTCAGTTTGTTGCAAAAGGAGAACATTTTAAAAAATGTTGTCAATAAGGCAATTATATTTAATCAAAGTCAGATCTTTAATCTTACATTCTTCCTCCATATTTGGGAATAATCACTTGTAGGTTCTTGGGTTTGTCTTTTATTGACTTGCTCTCTTGTTGTTTCATTGTGGTAAAATACAACATAAAATTTGCCATCTTAACATTAAATACATTCAGTTCATTAAACACATTTACATTTTTGTGCAACCATCACTACTATCCATCTCTAGAATTATTTTCATCTTGCAAAACTGAAACTGCACCCATTAAACAGTAACTCTACATTCCCTCTTCCCCCCAGCCTCTAGCAACCACCATTCTACTTTCTGTCTCTGTGAATTTGACTATTCTAAGTACATACCTCACATAAGTGAGGTAATAATAATGCTGCTATGGAGATTTGTGTATAAATATCTCTTCAAGATCCTGCTTTCAATTCTTTAAGATATATACCCAGAAGTAGAATTACTGAATCCTATGGTAACCCTACTTTGAATTTTTTGAGGAATCGCCATAGCAGCTGCACCATTTCACATTCCCACCAACAGTGCCCAAGAGTTTCAATCTCCCTACATCTTTGCTAACACCTGTTGTTTTCTGTCTTTTTTTCACAATAGCTATCCTTATGAATGTGAGGAGATACCTCACTATGGTTTTGATTTGCATTTCCCTAATGTTTAGTGATGTTGAAGTGTTGCTTTAAATTTAACAAATTTATTGGTTATTGATATCTGAAAATCTGAAAATCACCAGTGTACTCTCTATGTCCTCTTCTCATCTAAAAATTATCCCATCAATTCACTGCAGTCTGGCTTTGGCCGTCAATCTTCTCCTGACTGCTCTCACCAGAATTGACAAATTAACTTGTAATTGCCAAATAGAATGGACCTTCTTCAGTCCTTATATAATTAGTGAAAAGTGCAGAGTCTCTGGGGTCAAACCTAAAGTCCTGCTTCCTTCAGCAGAGTAGGATCTCAATAAATGTAATTCCTGCTCCTGGACTTCCCTAAGGGAAATCTCATCCCTTCCCATCATTTCATTCTCTACCCTATGCAATGATTCCCAAACCTCTAGTACTCAAACATGTCAGTAGAGCATTAATACTGTGCAAGGCACTCTGCAATGGATATATGGATAAATTAACTATGGTTTCGGCTCTCCAGGAGCATGTCGTTTAGTAAGATAAATAGTTGTACAATACAGTGTCACAGGTGCTATGAAGGAACATGCCGGGAGCACGAAGAAAGGAATAATGATTCCCATATGACCTGGAGTGGACAGGAAACATCTTATAGAGGAGAAACTTGAAGTAAATGAATATTGGTCTTACCAGGTAGCAGAGGGGAGAGTTATCACCATATGTATCAATTCTTAAAATTAACAGAAGAGAATATTTGAGGTAGGAAACCTTAGAGCATCCTTTTAGTGGACCAGGTGAGGGCTGGTTAAGGCCTGAACTAAGACAGTAGCAGTGGAAAAGAAGAAAAGGGATACCACACAAGAAACATGATGGTATGAAACTGATGGGACTTCATCACCAATTAGATCTGGAGAACAAGGGAAAAGAGTTTAGGCTGACTTAGTAGGTTCTGTCTTGGATAAATAGACGGTGGTACCATGCACTAAGATTGGAAATAAAGGAAGAGGAACAGGTTACAAGGAAAAGATGAGTTCAATTAGGGACACTCTGAATTTGTGGTCTTCCTGTGGGACATTCAGGTGCTTATAGAAAGAGATCAAAGATAGAGATGCAGATCTGTAAGACAGACATCCAAGCCCTATGTAGCAGATGCATTAGGTGCCCTGCCAGTATCCCTCTATACTCCCCATTCCCATGCATGCCCTTTCAGGGGCTTCCAACAGCAAGCATCTGGGAGTCTTTGCCTGAGGGCTCCCGCCAGAACCCACTGGGTGGGCCTGCCAACTCTGAGACTAATAGCGATAACAGGGAGCGTCTGCTAATAGATTTCTTTTTGGAGGTGATGAAGATGTTCTGAAATTAGACAGTGGAGATGTGGCATAACTTTGTGAATATACTAAAAACCCAGTCAATTCTACACTTTTAAAAGCTGAATTTTAGTGCTTACTTCCACAGCCCATATATTAAAATTGGAATGATATAGAGAAGACTAGCCTGGCCCCTGTGCAAGGATGACATGCAAATTCGTGAAGCGTTCCATATTAAAATTATTTTTAAAATAAATAAATAAAATGAAAGGTGAATTTTATAGTTTATTTTTATCTCCATTTGTAACAATTGTGTGAGAAAAAATACATACACTATGGCTCAGCCCAAGTGAACTATTTTGTCCACAAATATGCCCAATGTCTTCACATCTGTGTGCCTTTGCTTGCTCTATTGCTTCCACCTAGAATTTCCAATTTATTTTTTCTCCCACTCCTCTCCCCTATGTTTCCTAATCGTATTCTTTCTTCCAAGCCCAGCAAAAATCCTCCTTTTCCATGCATTCACTCTTCCCCAGGTCAGGGATATATCTTGTACTTCCCTGACATCTTCTAACCCTTTATTTTGTTTCTTGCTTTTTTTTTTTTAACTCTCTTATCCGTATTATAGATTTTCAAATAGCTTAGCTAATAAATTTCAGATTCTTGAGAACAGGAGATGTTTTACCTATAGATCCTATCACATGTCTTGTACATGGTAGCCTCTCAAAAATGTTTAGTGAATCAATACATCAAGAACTATAAAATTTCAAGGGGAGTCTAGGAAAAAAAACCAAGCAACCTAATTAAAATCAATTCGCCTTCAGCTAAATTAGCCATCATCATTTAAAGAACATTAAAGGAAACAGTTTAAAATCTAGGGGAATATGGTCAGAATTCTTTCTGAAAATACTTAAGGTTTTGAAATTTGAGGTGTCATGATAAAAGTACAAATTATAGTAAAATGTTCAGGTCATTATATTCTGACTAACTATATTAAAAATAAACAAATATAAATCTATTTAGTGATTTTACCCCCTCTATAGAATACTTCAAGCTTTTAGTACAGAAAATGTCACAGTGATAGCTTCTGGTCACTTGAGGACCTGTGCAGTAAGATCTTCCTTTGATGATGTAAAAAGGAACTCATTCTATGACCATAGAAGTTCCTGTTGCTTTTCTGTTCTTTATTATCTTTCTAAATATCCCTCCATAGAATCAAGCCTAGCAACTTTTCTTTCTCTGTGCTGCCAAATGACAGGAGGAGATACAGAGATGTGAAAAGCTCTAATTCTTTAGCATGAATAACAATATTAATAGTTGACCCTTATTGACCATTGTCTGCGTGCCAGGCTTTTTAAAAAGTGTTTTTCATGTATTATCTCATTTAATCCTTACAATAATTCATGGAGGAAGAATTACTGTCATCACGGTTAACTGATGATGAAGAGATTGAAGCACAGAGAGGCTAATTTGCCCCTGGTCACACAGCTTGTTAAATGGTGGAATCCTAGTGTATAACAAGGTAGATGACATTATATGCATAATACATTACATTTATTTATTTATTTCTCACAACACCACTGAGGTAATTATTCCCCCCTCATTTTACATGTAAGGGAATCGATTCTTAGTGAGATTAAGTAGCTCAAAACTACTAAATGGCAGAGCCCAGATTGTACTGTCTTTGAAATCGCATCCCAACCCTTTTCTTCTAACTGGTTCCTCTGGGCTGGTGTAATTTCTACACTCCAGGAAGGGAGTCCCAACTCCTCTGTTTTGGTCAGTCCTGGTAGGATTTTTTTTTTTTTTTCTTTTTGAGACAGGGTCTCCCTCTGTTGCCCAGCCTGGAGCGTAGTGGCACAATCCCAGCTTACTGCAACCTCCACCTCCCCAATTCAAGTGATTCTCCTGCCTCAGCCTCCTGAGTAGCTGGGATTACAAGCGTGGGCCACCATGCCCGGCTAATCTTTGTATTTCTAGTAGAGATGGGGTTTCACCATGTTGGCCAGGCTGGTCTTGAACTCCTAGGCTCAAGACCCCTGGGCTCAAGTGATTTGCCCACCTCCGTTTCCCAAAGTGCTGGGATTCCAGGCATGAGCTGCCACGCCTGGCTGGATAATTAACTTTAATACTCCCTTCCTATTCAGGGCTGTAGCATCTTTGTTCTCTTCCTCCGTTGGCTTTTTAAACATGTTATAACCAATTTACAGTATTTTAAGAGTTTGTTTGTTTTTGTCGTTGTTGTTGTTTGAGAGTCTCACTCTGTCGCCCAGGCTGGAGTGCAGTGGCATGATCTCGGCTCACTGCAACCTCTGCCTCCCGGATTCAAGCGATTCTCCTATCTCAGTATCCTGAGTAACTGGGACTACAGGAGCGTGCTACTACATCCAGCTAATATGTTTTTGTTTGTTTGTTTGTTTTGGTTTTTGTTTTTGTTTTTTTTGAGACGGTGTCTCGCTCTTGTTGCCCAGGCTGGAGTGCAATAGCGCAATCTCTGCTCACTGCAACCTCTGCCCCAGGGTTCAAGTGATTCTCCTGCCTCAGCCTTTCTGAGTCACTGGCATTACAGGCGCTCGCCACCATGCCCCGCTAATTTTTTGTATTTTTAGTAGAGACAGGATTTCGTCATGTTGGCCAGGCTGGTCTCGAAATCCTGACCTCAGGTGATCCGTCCGCCTTGGCCTCCCAAAGTGCTGGAATTACAGGCGTGAGCCACCGTGCCCAGCCCGCATCCAACTAATTTTTGTATAAAAGAGAACTCTAAAAGTAATACTCAGTTGAATAAGATCTAGAATAAAAGCAATAATCCATAACTCAAGGGAATTTAATGTTAATTCGATTTTAAAATCGATGAGCACATTTATGTATTACCTACTCTTTCCTGGAGAAACTTATTTTGCAGTCACAAAGATAGACATTATTGGAAGTGGTTAAAGTAATTGGTTTTTTACTGCAAATTATCTGAATATTCATTTTTGTTTTTGCAACAGGGTCTCGCTCTGTCACCTAGTGGCACAATCTTAGCTCATTGCAACCTCTGCCTCCCGGGTTCAAGCAATCCTCCTGATCCTCCCACCTCAGACTCCAGAGTAGCTGGGATTACAGGGGCATGCCACCACGTCCAGCCTTTTTTTTTTTTTTTTTTTTGTATTTTTAGTAGTACAGGGTTTGCCATGTTGGCTAGGCTGGTCTCAAACTCCTGACCTCAAGTGATCTGCCCACCTTGGCCTCCCAAAGTGCTGGAATTACAGGCGTGAGCCACCACACGTGGCCTGAATATACACTTTTAAGAACTGCATCTTGAAATCCTAGGTGAAACATATGCAGTAACCACTCCCTTTAGTTACCAGATTTTCCTAATCTTTTTAGTCAAGCCATCCTTATTACATTTCTCTTTGATTATATACTATGTTGTAAATATATACACAGATATATATTTACAGATACCATTCAAGAAACATGATGGTATCAAATTGATGGGACTTGATCACCAATTAGATTTGGAGAACAAGGGAAAGGAGTTTAGGCTGACCAAGTAGTTTGTGTCTTGAATGACTAAATAGATGGTGGCACTATGCACTAAGACTGGAATTACAGGAAATATATATGCAGATATATGAACATAATAATATAACCAAGTGTAAAATTATATAAAGCTAAATATAAGTGCAAATAAAGGAAAGGGAGGAGTTATATGGAATAGAGAGAGTTACATAAAAATGATTGAATATGCCTGGCCCAGAGCTGGTGTTCAATAAACAATAGATATTATTAACAACCTTTATACCCAAACAGAAGAATTTGGACATGGTAAGGTAGGTGATAGGGAACAACTGCAGAGTTTATCATGTGGTACTTTAGGACTACTAGCCTAACTACTATCATCAAGACATATTGAAAAAATTCACTGATTTAATCAACATTTATTGAGCACTGTGCTAAATGATGAATAAATAAAAATAACGGCCGAATGCAGTGGCTCATGCCTGTAATCCCAGCACTTTGGGAGACTGAGGCTGGTGGATCACTTGATGACAGGAGTTGGAGACCAGCCTGGACAACATAGTGAAACCCCATATCTACTAATAAAGAAATAAATAAAAGATCTGGTCTTCTTCAAGTTCAGAAAAGGGAAGCGCAGATAGGGATCCCAGGAGGATCTGATAAACACTCAATCCACAATAAAATTGCTGAGCCACATGAGAATTATCTCTCAAGGGCTATCAGAACACAGAACAATTATTGATAGCCTTCAAATCAGATAAGACAGTTCCAAGGATGTAACAGTTTGAGCTAGTCTAGGAGACCAACTAAAAGTCTGTTGTGGTAAGCCAGATGTGAGATATGGACTAGGATAATGGCAGTGGAAACTGAGAAAGGACATTTTGAGAACTATATCATCATGTACGTGTCTGCTGATAAAGAAATACAGCCTAAAGCATTTTCTCCCATAACTATTTTACTAACTCTATATTGATACCCAAATGCTTTTTCGAATTTTTCAGCTGTTTCAAGGTCATGGAAAAAGACAGAAACACAAAATAATTTTCCAGTGACCACATTCTATAAATAACGCTGAAGTTTTAAAATGATGACAATTTCCTCTAGCTGGAAATTGTCATCAATTTCCCTAATGAAAGAATTCACTGATTTAATCAACATTTATTGAGCACTGTGCTAAATGATGAATAAATAAAAATAAGGGTCAGGCACAGTGGCTCATGCCTGTAATCCCAGCACTTTGGGAGACTGTGGCGGGCAGATCATTTTTTCCCCCTGCATTTAGGTTTCTAAATCAGATGCCTCTGTTATCTCAAGTCACAAGAGTGTTGACTTTCTTTGCGTGCACGAGGTAACATATTTGAATGGCTATGTTGTGTGTCATTAAGTACAAGGAACCCAATAATGCAGGACAAGGTCTGCAACTGCAGCCATAGAAGAGCAATTTTGTAAGCTCATTTTCATAAAACATCACCAAGAAGAAAAATCCTTTCCATTTTGAGCATTCAGATTATATTTTCTCTCAAGGATTAAAACATTTCACATGGTAATACATTTACTTATTAAATCCAATCTTTATCTCTGTAATGCTCTCAGAACAGGAATGGAACACCTTGAGGAAACTAGTACATGTTAAGCAAAAAATTAGATACAAAGATAGTTCTTTGATCAAATGTGCTGAAAGAGTTACCCAAAGTGGAGGAGACCGTTTTATTTTTAAAAAGAGAAGTAGAACAGTGGAAATAAAATGAAATATATATATTATATATCTCTATTTTCACACATGCCCACAAATACTTAAATCTCTGTATAACAGCAGTTTGAATTGTCTAGAAAAGTTACTTCTAGGAAGAGTAACTTCTGTCTCTTTAAGTACTACAGCAGAAAATGGAAGTTAATAGTGAGATAAGACTGGCTGTAAACTGCTCCAATGAGGTCCTGGGAATCTTGCTGAGAGGCAAAATTTGGGGCTGGACTAAAACGTCTGTTGGGAAGTGAAAGGAAGAAAAGGGCAAAGTTAAGCAAGAGAGAGTTCTTTAAAAAGAAGGTAAACTTGAGTAAATCTACTTTCAATTTTAAAGTAAAAGAATAGCTGAATAGGACTCTAATAACAAAAGTATAATAAGACTGAATTAGATACTACTGGATGTAAGACATTTAGCAACTTCCAATTCCTGAGAACGTTTCAGAAATATTTTTTTAAAAAGCTTTTTAAATAATCAAGGTTTTACACAATCTTACCTGCCTTATGTTTAATAGAAATTATCTTAATATTTTCATTTCTTAACTTTAAATCCAAGGACATCCATTAAGAGTGATGATTTTGTATCGAAAGTAGGGGCTCACGTTTATTTTTCTTTCTGTTCTTGAAAACTGCCCTCTTGGCTGGGCGTGGTGGCTCACGCCTGTTATCCCAACGCTTTGGAGAGCCGACGCGGGCGGATCTCTTGAGGTCAGGAGACCAGCCTGGGTAACACAGCAAGAGACCCCGTCTCTACAATAACTTAAAAGTTAGTGGGGCGTGGTGGCGCACGCCTGTAGTCCCAGCTGCTTGGGAGGCTGAGGCAGGAGAATCACTTGAGCCCAGCAGTTCCAGGCTGCAGTGAGCTATGATAGTGTCACTGCACTTCAGCCTGAATGACAGAGTAAAACCTTTTCTAGAAAGAAAGAAGAACGAGAGAAAGGGAAAAAGAAAAAGAGAGAAGAAAGAAAACTGCCCTCTTGATTGTAGTCCCTCTGATTGTTGCAATATATTTAAGTACTTTTGGGATAAAATGTTGACATAAGGAGAATCATGTGGCTTCTGTGACCATGGCTGTCAGCTTCTCAGGCCTTTCTCTCACATAAGACATCGAAAATTTATGCACAGCGTATTTTCCCTCTATGCTGCTGACTCCCACCCCCGCCCCACTCACCTGACACGGTCACACTTTGTTTTGGAGCAAAACAAATGTTAACATTGTGTTTCCAGACACGTGGAAGCCTAGGTTTGGTGATTCTGGACTGCACTCCACTTTGGTGGTAGGGTGACATTCACGTTTAAAGGCCAACGGGGAGGAAACACCAAGCATCGGGAAAACCCCTGCAGTCACCGGAACGTCGTGCTCGGGACGTGCAGGTTTGGGCGCCAAGCTGCGGTGTCGGCTGCCACCCCGGGGGCAGGCAGCAGGGAGGAGCATGCGGGAGGGCTGTGACATCTCAGGGTGGAAGCCGCTCTCTGGACGCCTTACAAGTCCCCCGTTCCAACTGTCACCTCTGGCCCATTGTCGCCACCGCCTCCCTCAGAGTGCACGGCAGTAGAGGAAAAGACAGTAGCGTCGGCAACAGCGGGACCAAGTACCGCGTGTAACTGACAGAAAGACGCGCTCGCATCTCCCGCGGCGCCCCTGCCCCGTGCCCCCGCGCTCACAGAGACGCCCGGAACTCGAAGGTGCGGAGTCAGCCCGACTGTACCCGGCGCTCCCGCCGCCCCTTTGCGGGGCAGAGACAGCCGCGACCTCCCGCCGCGGCCACCACCCGGCGGGCGCGGGCCGAGGAACTACAGCTCCCGGCAGGCCCTGCGCCGGCCGCGCGCCCCCGTCCCCCGCGCGCCCCGGCCCCCCGCCCTCCGGCCTCAGGACGGGACGGGGAGGGAGGGAGGAAGGGGCGCCGGCGGCGGGCGGGATCCTGCGGGGCGCGTGAAGCCTCGCTGGCGCCTCGTCCGGGACTCAAACGCTGGCAGGCGCAGAGTTTCTCACGACGGACCGAGCCTGCTACCGTAAGTAGTCGCCTCGGGGAGCGCTGAACAGACACCGAAAAAGTTCGCGCCGCCGCCGCCGCCGCTTTGTTCTCCCGGCCCGTCGGGCTGAGGCAGCGGCGGCCCCTCCCCCCCCCCCCCGCCCCCCCCCCCCCCCCCCCACCCCCCCCAACCGCACGCGGCGGCGGCGGCAGGGCTCGGACCCCGCGCCCGGCTGGGCGGCGTCAGCCGCGCTGGGCGGGAAGTTGGGGGAGCGCGCGGCGGGAGGTGGGCGGCTGAGGGGGAGCGGGGGCGCCGCCGCAGCCGCTAGCGGGGGCCAAGTTCCGGCGTCCGCGAGGAGGCCAACTTAGGTTTGCACTCCGCTGGCGACCACTGCGCCCGGCCCCGCGGAGGAGATCCGTTCCCGGGTTTCCCAAACTAGTTCCCGAAGCCAGACCCGCGGAACTCGGAGTGCCGAATTTTGGAAGAGCTTTTTCGTTTCATTTCCTCACTTTGCGTTGTGGTCGTCTCAAAGGGGTGAGTGAATGGTGCTTGGAGAATGTAAGCCCCCCGCCCCAGTATCCCTACTGCGTTTGGATTTGCGAGTTGCAGCGTTGTTCCGAGTTGCTCCCTCCTGGGAGGTTTTCCTTAAGATGAAACACTGAGGAGTGCGACTGTTTCTTTGAGCAATGAGAATAACCACATATACTACTGTGTTGCCGGTTGGGTATTTTATTTCAGGTGAACGCAGTCAGAGGCATAGGCCTTGCCGTCTGCATGCACACATATAATTCAAGCGACAAGTGTGTGCGCGACCTGCAGAGTTTTCCACACACACAGATTGATGGCTTGGACGTAACTGTGTGTTCAACCACACCCATCCCCACAGGAAATAAGACTATCGGTGTCATCTTTGATTAGGAAGGATAAGTTACACCCTGAACTACTACTTGGTGCGACACAGCTTTTATGAGACGTAGCCACATATGGAACAAGAACTTTTAAATACCTTAATTTGTACCCTAGAAAATGTTATGTTATTCCTCTGACACTTTCTTTTTACCCTTCTACTTAATGTCGCGGTTCTTACATTTTTAGCGATTTTGATTTTCCTTAGCTTTGCTCCAGAAGGCGTCCATAACGTTCCCCCGACTGAGATCTAGGCCAGTATTTCCTCTATCAACGAACCCTTTGCCTCCTTCCCTGTTAGATTCCGAATTGAGATCAAGCATGGACATTCAGCCAAGAAGTTAGAAGATTTTCTAAAAGTAGGATTTGAAACGTGTCACGCAGAAACCGTGGAAAGTTTTGCTTCAGTAGGTAGTAATACAGTTGTGGTGGGCCTGAGCACATGAGCTTGGAGGCCAGGTTCCATCCTCGGTTCTATAATTTAGTATATGGCATTTCACATTTCAGGGTGACTCAGGTTCTGTAATTTAGCATATAGCATTTCACATTTTAAGAATGCTGACGCGTATCTTAAAACTAATTTTTTAAGCATCCTAGATAATGTTGAGTCTTTTAGAGAAAATTTTAAGTTTCATTTTTTTAAAAGTATGTGGCCTTTCATCAGATAGCCACTTTAAACTAGAAATTTCTTTCTGTTAGTGGATTTAAACACTGCCCCACACATAGAACTTAATAAGTAAAACTTTTTGATATTACATTTTTAAAATTACGAATTGAAAACACCACATACAGAAAAATATGAATAGGTGGTCATTTAAATGCCGTTTTCTTAAGGGACATTTTGTTCTCATTTTTTAAAAGACTCTAAAGTTGAAAATACTATAGTGGAGTTAATTGTTCATTTTTAAAAGAAACAACTTGTACAGAGCTTGATATATAGGGAAATTATTTGCTAGTACAAGTTTTAATTTGATATAATGCTGCTTATAATTCACAATCTTCTGTGATGATTGTACTTTGAGTCTCGCTGATTATGTAATTCAAATCGAACTTGCTATATGTGTATATATATGTATCTCTTTGAGTAGCCCTCTCAGGAAAAACTTGAGATATTGTGCTTATGAGATATTTTCATTTTAATGTAGGAAAAAAGTTTTTTCCACTTCTGTGGTTAGTTTATTGTGGCAGTATGTGAGAAATTGCTCATTGGCTGTTAGCCAGTCAGATTTCTTCGCTACTACTGGTGCAGAGATGAACATCTATCAAGCTCAACACAGATTCATATTGCATTGCCAGACTGGCAGTCCATAATCTTATTACTGGATAAACTTTTCAGTTCCTGAGCAGAGCAGATATGGTGTGCTCTCTCAGTACTCTCTGACAGTGGAAGGACTGAGATTCAACTGTCACTGTGTCCAGATGAGCAGAGTTTTAGAGGAAACAATTTAGCAAATGGTGAGTTCTTGGGAGGAAAAGTATGTTAATCTAAAGTAATTGGTATTTTTGAAAATATATAAATCACTGTCGGGATTGCTACAAAATATGATTTTTTAAAAAACCAACGACATAGATCCTTGAGTTTTTAAATACAATATGAAGTATAAAAGCAAGAACAATTATTAAGCAAAGTCAAACCTGTGTCAAAACATGGACATGGACTTTAGGATGCTGGTCAGAATTATATTGAAAAAGGCCACATACTTTTACATGGTAGAAGAATACTTGTATTAATACATGTCAAGAGGTGTGGACATAACCTTCCACGTCATTAGCATTTCTAGTACACAAAACTAAGTTGAACCTGGAAAACTCTTTACTGGAAGGAAGTCATGTTATAATAAATATTGTTATTCCAAATAGGAAGAGCGTTTTGTTTCTTTACTTTAGCATTTACTGAGTATTGTACAAAAAGAATGCTGGCTACACTAAATAATGAGCCTCTTTTTGAAGAATTTAGTAACTAGATGCGTTTTGCCTTCCTGGAATCCTTTTGTCTGTCTCTTTGCTTCGTTGACTTGCTTATCCAGAGATCTCAGCTTAAATATTTCCTTAAAGGTACCTTTCCTGAGATCCCAGCTGGAATTGGGTCCCCTTAGTATACTCTGCCATATCACTTCTTGCAGTTTATAATTACCCAGCTGTTTGTATGAATGTTTTGTCTGTGTCTCACATCACACTTTGAATTTCGGAGAGAGCAGTGGCCATGTCTGTTTTGGTCGCTGCTATGTAACTCCAGTATCTCTCCTGACAGTCTGGTACATAATAAGTACTCAATTAAGTATTTGTTAAATGGAAATACTGCTGTTAGAGCTTTTCCTAATTAGAGTGTTAAAAATGAGATAATGTGTGCGTGGGGGAAAGGGAAGGAGAGGGAGAGGAAGTAGATAAACTTGTGATATTACCATGAGATAATCCTCAAGTAAGTCCTCTCACCTCCAGGGCCTTTGTTTCACCTTGTCTGTAATAATACGACAGACTGGGTTCAAGATGCCATTAATATCCTATCTTTTGATTCCATTAACAATGATAACGGATTATGTAAGCTCGTTTGAATGGGATATGTGACAGCTAGCTCCCCAAAAGAATATTTGACATGTTCCAAATAAACCTATTAGAAATGCTTGCCAACTAGACGGTATTATTTAGAGCCTCGTACCCCTGTTAGAAACAAGCATATATAATTGGTATTGGTATATAGTTTGTAAATTAATAAGATGTACTATTCTTTCAGTTTTCTAATTGAAGCATAAAGACAAAATTAAGCAACATATCACGGGTTCATGTAAGTTACAGTTATTAGAGTTAATAGTCTTAATATTTTGCACCCCACATCTTATTGCATCTTCCAGAATAAATCTGGGGTTCATAAACCAAACCAGGAGAGGGAAAACAGATGCAATGGGTGGGCAGAAATCTGACAACTCCTAGGTTTCTTCTATTTGTGTTAATGCTGAGACTTTTAAAAATCATTTTTATATGTAGTGTTTATTATGAATAGTTGTAATTAGTTCTGATAAATTAGTTGTATTAAACACTGTTATTTGGCTAATATTACTAGGTATAATGGTGAGTGGCTCATGCCTGTAATCCCAACACTTTGGGAGGCCGAGATGGGCAGATCACTTGAGGTCAGGAGTTCGAGACCAGCCTGGCCAAGATGAAACCCCGTCTTTACTAAAAATCCAAAAATGAGCCAGGTATGGTAGTGTGCACCTGTAATCCCAGCTTCTGGGGTGGCTGAGGCACAAGAATCGCTTGAACCCGGGAGGCAGAGACTGCAGTCAGTGTCAAGATCGTACTCCAGCCTAGGCAACAGAGCAAGTCTTTGTCTCCAAAAAAAAAAAAAAAAAAGTCATTAACTTGCATATAGTTTTATTCATAGAGATTTTACTACTTTATTGTGATAGTTCAGCTTATAAAAACTCCTTAAGTCAGATATGTTATGGAGCTCATTACCTTGTGAGACAACCTGTTCCATTGTTAGGTTGTGGGATATGGAATAAAGTAGTAGAAAGAACTTGGCCTTTGGAGTCAGAGAAACTAGTCTGAATCTCATTTCTGTCGCTTACTAGCTATATAGTTACAGGCAAGCAACAACTCTAAAATTCTCGTTTCTTTTCTGGAAAATAGAGTTAAATCTCCTAGAGTTGTTGCAAGGATTTAATGAAGTGTCATATCTCACTTTATGTGTTTAGCATAAAGTAAAGGTTTAGTTGTTAATTCCTTCAACTAATTGCTATGAAAATTACTAAAACTTACTGAGCGCTTACTGTTAGCCAGGTGTTGTTACAGACAGTTTGTACCCCGTAGCTCAATCCTTGCAACCTGTGAGGTTAAGTAAGAAGTGCTGTCATCTTCCTTTTTCATCTACTCTCTGCAGTGATACTGAATAAAATCGATTCTCCTATTAACACTTATTCAAGTATTTGAAAACCACTTATTCTATTTGGTTTTGTTAAGCACATTTTTATCACATGACATTATTTTTACCTTCCCATGCATGATTTAAAAAAAAAAAAAAATCAATATGGCTCTGAAAATGTTGACCATAGATATAAACATAATAGTGATGTAGGCTAAGTAACAAGGAGTATACAGAAGGATGCTGATGTGTTCTCAGTGACCTAGGGTGTTAGCTTTGCATTAGCTCTTTTAGTCACCCATTAGCAGTTTGAATTAATCTTTTGCCTTGATAAACACCTCTCATATAAACTGCTTCCAAGGAAGAATTTCACCATTTCTGTATTGCACATTTTGGGGAAACTAAATGCAAAGCTTTACACTTAACTTTAAATTTCAGTTTATTTTTAGTTTATTTCTCCCAGATTTCTTCAACCTGAGGATTTTATAAGCATATTCTTTATGCCTTTATTATCTCATAAATATATAAGGCTGAGGACAGTGTTTCAAGGCAGTTCTATAAAGACTTTCCTCATCTAAGCTGACATAGAGCAACAAACTTAACTACACTAATGTCCAACCCACACTCCAGTAACATACTTACAAAGATAGCATGGACAATCATCTTGGATACTATTTTTGTCAGAATAAACTATCTTTTTTTTCTGGCTTTGCTAATTGTGTGGTCTTGGGCAAGTACTTTAATCTCTAAATCTCTGTTTTCTCAACCATGTAATGGGTTGCTGTGAGGGTTAAATGAGGTAATATGTATAAAGTGCTTAGAACAGTCTGACAGATAGTAAGAGCTTAATAAATGTAAGCTATTGGCCGGGCGCGGTGGCTCAAGCCTGTAATCCCAGCACTTTGGGAGGCCGAGGCGGGCGGATCACAAGGTCAGGAGATCGAGACCATCCTGGCTAACACAGTGAAACCCCGTCTCTACTAAAAAATACAAAAAACTAGCCGGGCGAGGTGGCGGGCGCGTGTAGTCCCAGCTACTCGGGAGACTGAGGCAGGAGAATGGCGTAAACCCGGGAGGTGGAGCTTGCAGTGAGCTGAGATCCGGCCACTGCACTCCAGCCCGGGCGGCAGAGCAAGACTCCGTCTCAAAAAATAAAAAAATAAAATAAAATAAAATAAATGTAAGCTATTATTTTTTTTTCCCAGCTAAGAAGCTTAATAGTCATTATTTTTCAAGATGTAAATGTGGTTGACTTCTAGTGATCGTTATATTCTTCTCCAGTTATTCACAAACCATTTGCTTCATTATTTTTTATATTTGTAATTTCTGAAATTTGCTTTCCTACTTCGCCAGCTACCAGAACTTGAAACCGCTCTACAAATCTCCAGGCCATGATTATATCTGTCTTTTTGAGCTCTTTCTCCAAGATTATAGGAGTCAGCTTTGTGATTACATTTGTGAATTGCTTTAGTAGTATGGAATGGATTGCATCTGGACCTAGAGACTCAAACTCACGTAAAGTTGTTATAGTCTTAGTCATTTGTCTCAGGTTTCAGTTCTCAGTGCCTTTCTGCCATTTTAGTTTAAAACTGTGGAGAAGATAAGCAAAATACAAATTGAGCAGTCTGTCTTTCTGTGTGATTTCTCAACCTTAGCAACATCATCTGAGCAGTGATTCTTAGTTCCTTGTTCTCTTTGAGATATAGTGTGTTACTGTGGAGACAGCACTGGGTAAGAAAGTATGAAACCTGGCTTCTAATTCCTTCTCCACCTATTTATTAATAGCCATGTACTGCTGGGCAAGTTGCATTATTGCCTTGTGCTTCAATTTTCTTGTCTACAAAAATGATTTTTACCCTGTCAACTTTCAAAGAGTTATGAGGTAAAGTATGTGAAACATTTATAAACTATCAAGTGTTGTACATTGTATGAGATAGAATAATAATTTACTTGAAAGTAGCTATAAAAGCTTTTGTCTTCAGTTTTTTTTTTTTTTTTTTTTTTTTTTTTTGAGACGGAGTCTCGATCTGTCGCCCAGGCTGGAGTGCAGTGGCGCGCTCTCGGCTCACTGCAGGCTCCGCCTCCCGGGTTCACGCCATTCTCCTGCCTCAGCCTCCCAAGTAGCTGGGACTACAGGCGCCCGCCATCTCGCCCGGCTAATTTTTGTATTTTTTAGTAGAGACGGGGCAGTTTTTTTTTTTTAAGTCTCAGTTTTTTCCTGAGCTTTCCCATTCCTAATACTATGGTTGTGTGCTTTTGTCCTTCTGTCATATTCGTCCTAATTTAACCCATTAACTACTCTGCAGAGAGTTACTCTGCAGCCACACTGGATGCTTTACTGTTTTTCTTCATTGAAATTATTTATGGGTATATAAATGGAACTGAGAAGGAGCCATCAATTATGAGCTGTTTCACGCCTAAGCCATGTGGGGGGTCATACCTTTTTTTTTTTTTAACCTTTTGACCTGTGCTTTCCTAAAAATTATGATACATATTTAACTATACCTACTCTTCTCTTTCTTACTGTTAGAAATGCTTTGTGGTCTACAGCCACACCACCCTAGATGTGCCTGATCTTGTCTGATCTTGTAAGCTAAGCATTGTTGGGCCTACTTAGGACCTGGATAGGAGAAATCTCTTATGGTGAGATCCCTTTCTCTTATGTTCCTGTGATAAGTATGTCAGCTTTCACACTTGTTGATCATTTAACTGTTCAATATATCCCCTCCTGCTTCCTTAGCCTTCTGAAAGGAATTTTTCAACAGAGGAAGTCAAGAGTCCTATTTTGGCAGAATTAGTATTTAAATATAAAAAAGAATACCCTTATATTAGGAAAGTATTGTACATCTTTTGTGTGGTGGGGTGGTATGTATTGTATGTCTATGAAAATGTCAGTTTTACTCTTTTTTGTCACTTCTGTTTTTGATATAACTCAGTCATGTAATTGTAAAATAAAAGTGTTTGGTCTTCATTGATTAAAAATAAAGTAGATTTTAAAAAATGTTTAATGTTTAAGTTTGAGGTATCAGTGTAGAATGCGAAGGATATTTTTTTGAGCCTCTCCCTGAAATTATACCTATAGTAAAAAAAAGTCTTTGCTAACTAGCTAAAAATTGCTACCCATTAGGATTTATTAGTGAATTATAAGCATATGACCAAAAATTGTCATTTAAAAAAGTTATATTCTTATTTTTAAATTAATGTCAAATGAATATAAAGTGTTAAAAACCTTTAAAAATTTTCATTCCAGGCTGACTGTATATGAGAAAGCATCAACTTTTCTCGATGGACTCATTCATCTAATGAAATATGCCTATACTATTTTAAAAAGCTTTGAACTTCATCATAGAAAAGTTCATACCCCCAGATGAAAATGAGGACATTTGAGAAGGTGATTTAAGGTGTGGACATTTGAGAAGGTGATTTAAGGTGTAGACATTTGAGAAGATGTCCTATCAAATTAGTAAACCAAAGGAAAATTACGGAATAGATTAATCCAAAACACTTACTGTTTTTTAAACGAAGAAGATTTCATCTTGACAGAAAAACTTTTATTCAATATGTATTTCCTGAAATTAAAGAGACAAGAACAGACTGAAAGGAAAATAGATTCGTAAATAAGCTACGTCAGCTCTATCCTGCTGAGGATAGCTCAGTGATGTTAAATCCTATACAGATCCCTGGTTGTCTTCCTACAGACAAGACCGTTTTTTGATGGGACTGATATTTAGAGAAATAGGACCTGCTGGGCATTCAACTCCTTGATAAACTTGTAAATATTGGCATGAGTGGCTTAAAAGAGGAAATAAAGAAGTTTTCAACTAAATCCAAAAGTGCAGTCATTTTCTTTACTGCTGTTATTTTAAAAACTTCATAACCATTGAAAAAGAATCGACAACTATAAGAATCGACAACTATTTTAAAAGATTAAAGAAAGGCAGATGTCTGCAAATAATTCCCCTCCATCAGCCCAGAAGTCTGTCTTACCTGCAGCTATTCCTGCTGTGCTTCCAACTGCTTCTCCGTGTTCAAGTCCTAAGACGGGACTCTCTGCCCGACTCTCTAATGGAAGTTTCAGTGCACCATCACTCACCAACTCCAGAGGCTCAGTGCATACAGTTTCATTTCTACTGCAAATTGGCCTCACACGGGAGAGTGTTACCATTGAAGCCCAGGAACTGTCTTTGTCAGCTGTCAAGGATCTTGTGTGCTCCATTGTTTATCAAAAGGTACTGTACATGCTGTTGTCAGTAGTAAATAATATTGTTACTGATGCTTTTCTATAAATTATACATGTACCAGTGAGTTAAGACATACTGATCCATGGATAGTTTATTCTGTGCATTTTTGGAAGAGTTCTAATGGCCTCTGAGGCTAAAGTCTGAAATTTCAGAGTCTAGCTAATTGGAACATATATCCCAGATTTAAAATACATTTATTTGGCTGGATGCAGTGGCTCACACCTGTAATCCCAGCACATTGGGAGGCTGAGGCAGGCAGATCACCTGAGGTCAGGAGTTCGAGACCAACCTGGCCACCATGTTGAAACCCCGTCTCTACTAAACCCGGTCTCTACAGGTGGTGGGAGGCACCTGTAATCCCAGCTACTCATGAGGCTGAGACAGGAGAATCGTGGAGAGTGGAGGTTGCAGTGAACTGAGATAGTGCCACTGCACTCCAGCCTGGCACGGCGACAGAGTGAGACTCTGTCTGAAAACATAAAATAAAATACATTTATTCTAGCTTTGAAGAATCACTCTTCTGTTTGTCTCTTCAGAGTAGGAAAATCGTATAGAGTCAAAGCGGCGTAAGAAATCTCATTTGTTTTCAGAGAAAACAAGAGGTAGAGGGCACAAGGCCCCCTGGGACACAGTAGCTAGCTGCTGAGTCCCATGTCCATACCTTGTTATCTCTAGGTACCGTGTGCTCTGGCCTCTCTCTTTTTTTTATCCATTTCCTTCTCTTTAGATCTGGATTATTTTTCAGGACGTTCAGAATCTTCCTAAACTGCCATTTAATATAGGACCATGCTCGCTCTCTGTCTTTTAAAAAATAGGTAAATTAATTTTGAATATACGACAAAATATTTGAAAATTCAGGGTGGTTTTATGTTGTTTCTCATTCATCCTCCTTCCCTGCACCATGCCATTTTCTTAAGGAACTTTAGCTAAATATCTTTAATAATCCCAATTTGATGGATGAGGTTAGTATGTTTTCTGTGTTATCAAAACAGTTCATATGGGTTGTATGAATTGGTTATATTTTATTTTTAGTAGATTTTACTGGATTTTCAAGCATGTTTCAGATTTGTTTCAAACAAATTGTAAACTTTCTATTTGCAAAAATCATCTCTCTGGGAATTGAGGCTCTTCATCTTACTGTTTTTGTTTCAATTCTTTATGCTTTATATAGTTTATCATTCATTATCTTCTGATGTAAAGTAATTACCAATCCAAAAATGTTATACAGTTTGTGAAAATGACCTGTGCTGCCTTTGTCTTAACAATGACTTATAAATGTGGCTTAAGTTATTCCTAAGTAAGAATAACTTTACTTCTGTAGACCTGTAGAACCTTGTATCCTTCCGTATCTTTGCTTTTAGTTTCCCTTTCATTATCCTTTAAAGAGTTTTTTTAAATACTTTTGCAACTAGATTGTAATTTTTTTATTTAAAGATAATATTTAAACTTAAATACATATTTGTAACTTAAATATAATGTTCCCTTTTTATTTGAAACCATAGAAACTCATAACCAGTGTTTTGATGAGTCTCTATGATGTAGTTTTCAATCTTTGGAAATTTCATTTACTGATTTTTTGCACAGTTTTTTAATTGAGAAAAATTGTATATATTTATTAAGTATAATATGTTATTTTGAAATATGTATATGTGGTGTAATGGCTAAATTGAGCTAATTGATTTACTTCTACAGAGGCTTACCAATTTTCTGCAGGATTATTCTAGAATCAGTGTTACTTCATTAATACAAATGTGAGGAGAGGGTCAGTGGGTGAAATTCTTGGAGAACAAGATTAAAAATCTTGATCTGTGAGCAACTAGCGTGACGTCAAGGAAATAGGATATAGCTTAAAAAGGATAATTCAGTGTAAACTTTATACAAATATAAAATAGTTACTGATTGTGGATATAGCAGCATAAAATCGATATAGTAAACTAAATTTTATTGTAGTAAAGTGAATTTTCCAATGACTCTTGCAGGGGGATCATTTTTCCTCAAGAGGAACTCTTCCCCATCCTCTCGTGTCTTCTAGTCTTGTTGAGTGCAGTTTTCTATAAATGTCAGTTGGGTCAATTAGTTGATAGTGTTCAAATCTTCTGTATCTTTATTGATTTCTTTCTACTTTCTCTTATCTTTTCTTGAGAAAGGACTGTTGAAATCTCCCAACTATAATTGTAGATATGTCTGTTTCTCCTTTCAGTTTTATCAGTTTTTTTCTTGGATTTTTTGAAACTTTTATTATTTGCAAACACATTTGGGACTTTTACAGCCTTTGATATATTGATCCCTTTTTCAGTATAATTTTTCAAGATCTTGTTCTGAAGCTTACAGATGCTCCTTGGCTTACAATGGGGTTATGTCCTGATAAACCCATGGCAAGTTGAAAATATTAAGTTGAAGGTGTATTCTGATTTATGATATTTTCAATCTGCTGTGAGTTTATCCCATTGTAAGTTGAGGAGCTCCCTGAACGTGTATCCCTTTTGCACCATTGTAAAGTCGAAAACTTGTATGTCAAATCATCTTAAGTGAGGGACTAATACTTGGTGTTAATCATTCTTTTCATAAAAAATTAGTATTTGCATTGTGGTATCTTTTCACATGCTTTACTTATGACCTCTCTGTTTTCCTATGTAAAGTAGGATTTTTGTAGCTTGTATGTATTAATAGTTGGGTATGCTTTTTAGATTCACTCTGTCAGCTTCTGCTTTTTAAGTGTTTAGACCATTTCTATTTGATACTGTTATCCATATAGAAAACATGTGTTTAAATAGATTGTTTGGCTGTTTTCTATTTGTCCCTTCTGTCTTTGGTCCTTTTCTGCCTTCTTTTGAGTTATGTTATATAATTCCATAGTACCTCCACTGCTGGTTAATTATACTCTTTACAGTGTTTTGTTTGTTTGTTTGTTTGTTTTTGTTTTTTTTCCGTCAATTCCTCCAATGCAGGGGTCAGGGGTCAGCAATCTATATCCATAGTCCAAATCTGGCCCACCACCTGTTGTCAATAGAGTTTTATTGGAACCCAAGGTGCTCAATCCTTTGTATCTTGTCTGGCTGCTTTCATTTTGCAGCAGCAGAGTTGAGTAGCTGTGACAGAGACCATATGGCCCACCAAGCCTAAAATACTACTGTTTGGCCTTCTGCAGAAAATATTTGCAAATCCCTGCTCTAGTTTATATAATATGCATCTTATCAGAGTATCTTCAAACAATATCATACGACTTTATAATGTAATATATATCTTAGAACAGTATATTTCTGTTTTCTTCCTGTCATTTTTATATTTTACTTCTACATGCAGTCAATTCTTGTTTTTCATAGTAGTTATATTCTGTAAAGTCACTGAGAACACCGAATTAGCTAATAGCGAACCATTGCTCCTAGTAGGACCTAGTGGAACCTTTGTTCCTAGTGGGAGGATAGGTTCCTGCAAGCCTCTGGTCACAACATTTTCATCAACCAGTAAATACATAACCTTGTTTTATGGGTTTCTGTTTGAAGACACTTCGTTTAATATATATAGTTGATTCATTAACATTGTACTCACAGCTAACAGCGGTATTACTCATACGTGAATGAAACTTACTGTCCCTGTAAGGGACATCATAAACTTTTTGCACTTGAGAACACTAGACAGTGCTTCAGCACTGTGCTTGGGAGCTGTTTTAAACAGAAGACTCACTAACAAAAGATGAAAAAAATGCAGAAAACATGGCACTAAATAGACTGTGAAAAGGACTCTTATTTACACTATAAGAACTGAAACAAGAAGGCAGAGCTAAAACAAGACTTTGACTTGAAGTATGTAGTATGATAGAAAAGCTGTATTTGCCTCTGAGCTGTGCCATGACAACATCTGAAATAATACATTGTTTTAAATTTTTTTCACTCCCAGCCTACTGAACCAAGCTCCTTGTCAAATATTTCCATGATTCAGTAATTTTTGTTGAAATACTAAGTTGGTTATAATCAAACGAACAAACTCATAACATATATTTTGACAAATGCAGGTTTTATTTCTGTGTTTGTGTCTATTTTTTCCAACAAAATCTTAATCCAGTCTGCTTTTGAACAGTCCACAAGATTTTCTGATTATCATTGAGCATTTTCTGGTTAGCTTTTTAAAAAATTATAGGCAAAAGGTTCAAAGCTTGTTTTGTCATATTTATGAAAACAAACAAACAAACAAACCTAGTTTTAAAAAATATTTTACCATAGGCCACATGTTACAAGGATCAGGATGTTTATAAACTGCATGCATGTGGTTGCAAGGTTATATGCATTTTAAATGTGGACTTGATTTGTAACAGTGATTTTCAACCCAAGCTGCACTAGAGAGTAACTAGGAGGTTAAACTGGTCCTTCCTAGACCAATTAAATCAGGTCCTTTGGGAGTAGAGCGTCTGTTTAAGAGTTATCTATGTGATTCTAATGAGAGCCACAGTCTAGAACCTCTAGTCTAATGGAAATTTAATAAGCCTAAGGACCAGATAAGTAACAATCTGAAGATAAATTTTTTTCAAATATTGAAATAGTATGTTTTGTCCCATGAGTGCCATCTCATTTTCCATATACTGAAAATATACTTTAAAAAAAATCTTATAATTAAAATTTCAGAGAGGTCTGTAGCTGATTATAGACTAATGCGATAATTGCAAATTCTAGATAGATTTTCATTCTCCCTGGTGGCAGTTTGCAGAAAGCTAAATAGTGTTATACATTTTCCTACACCTGGGTGCCATTATCTGTTATGGCTTTGCTTCAGTTGAACAAATATTTATGGTGCACTACTCCTCAGTCACAGTGCTAGGTAACTGTGGAAGCTCCCAAGATGAAACACAAATTCCCTGCCCCTGTGATTTATGCTCTAGAAAAGATGATGAGCAAATGTCAAATTGCCCTAATATAGGGTAGATGTAAGTCCTGAAATAAAGGTACAATATGATAAAATGACTCAGGCAGGAGAACTATCACCTTTTTGGAACTATGAAAGCATGTTTTCAATCCTACTTTTTGCTTGCCATCACCAACTGTAGTACTTCACCTGGAGAAATAAGCTTTTGCTGGTACAATTCCTTGCTACTACTTTGTGATAGCTTGTAGAAGGATAAAGCAAGATACCTTTAACATCCTCACTAGTCTGTGAGACAGCAGATACTAGTCTCTTTATGCACATACAGAGTCTGCTTTCTTTTGCATGGTCAAATGAAAAGAGTTTTGTGATTCTGCTTCCTAGTGGTGCTCTAAATTTTATTTGTGTTAGAACTAGTTATTCAAGAAATTCGTGATAATCTCTGCCCTCTTCACTCTGCAGCACTTAACTGGGCAGACATTCGTAGTTGCCAGCAATGAACAGGTGACAGAAATATGTGATTGCTTATGTAAGGTATTATTGCAAGATTACTTAAAAAATAATGCTGATGAATCTCTGATCTGTGGTCCAGATTCCTTTCCTAAGCTTCAGACATGCCATGTTCTATCTTTTAACTAGCCTTGAACACCCTTTCATTGCCACATTCTCTGCTTAGACCTCCAGCAATTTTTTTTCTGTATAGATGTTGGCATCCTATCCAACTATCCAACACATTGTATTTTAACATTCATAATGCTCATTGTAATTGTCCCTTTTCTTTTTTTTTTTTTTTTTTGAGACGGAGTCCCGCTTTGTCGCCCAGGCTGGAGTGTAGTGGCCGGATCTCAGCTCACTGCAAGCTCCGCCTCCCAGGTTTACGCCATTCTCCTGCCTCAGCCTCCTGAGCAGCTGGGACCACAGGCGCCCACCACCTCGCCTGGCCAGTTTTTTTTTTTTTTTTTTTTTTTTGTATTTTTTTAGTAGAGACGGGGTTTCACCGTGTTAGCCAGGATGGTCTCGATCTCCTGACCTCGCAATCCGCCCGTCTCAGCCTCCCAAAGTGCTGGGATTACAGGCTTGAGCCATGCGCCCAGCCAATTGTACCCTTTTCTTGACTGTATCCACTATAAAACTAAGCTTTGTGGTGCTAGATACCATGGCCACAGTAGGTGCTCAACGAATATTCTTTGGTTGAATAAATAAAGGAAGGAATTAATATGAAGCAGTATAGTGTTATAGTTAAAACCACGAGTTTTGGGATTAAACCAGAGTTCATTTCTACCACTTATTAGTTGTGTAATCTTGATTCCTTATCTGAAAAATGAGGTTAAAAATAGCACTCATCTCTCACCATTGTGTATGTATATTAAATAATGTTTCTAAAATGCTTAGCCCAATACTTAGCAAATAGTAATCACACAGTATTTGCTAACTTATCAATATTATTATGTATTAATCTGATCTTAGTGGTTTCCAAACTCAAAACAAAAGAAAACTTGAACTATTACACTTTGAGGTCCCTCTCTCTTGAAAATTTATTAGAATTAGCCAGTGGTGATCTAGAAATGACTGAAAACTGTTATCAACTAAGTTTATGTTAATTTTTGGATTTGTGCTTTATAGAATATACAGATATGTCAAAATTTTTTTTTCTACTCTGTAAAGACAGCTGATTCCTTCCTTGATCTGAATGGGCACTCACAGTTTTCTATGAGCTTTACTAATTCTCCTTTTATTGGTACAGAAAATTAGAGGTTAATGGTATATCAATTATGCGATTTATTTTATCTTCTGTTCTTGGGCTGCATGTGAAAACCTGTGATTTCTATATTAGAATATTTTGGTATAATCCTCAGGGCAAAATGTGCTGCCTTTTTTTTTTTTTTTTTTTTTTTTTTTTGAGTTGGAGTCTCGCTCTGTTGCCAGGCTGGAATGCAGTGGCGCGATCTCGGCTCACTGCAACCTCCAACTCCCTGGTTCAAGGGGTTCTCCTGCTTCAGCCTCCCAAGTAGCTGGGATTACAGGCATGCACCAACACGCCCAGCTAATTTTTGTGTTTTTAGTAGAGACAGGGTTTCACCATGTTGGCCAGGATGGTCTCGATCTCCTGACCTCATGGTCCGCCAGCCTTGGCCTCCCAAAGTGCTGGGATTACAGGTGTGCACCACGACGCTTGGCCAATACGCTTCTTTAGATTGATGGTGATTGCGTATGTGACTTAAGAATCTTATGATTTTGAGGTCAGCTGATTTAACTAGTCAGTTAATTACCATTGTTGAGCAGTGAGTAAGTAAGCATGCTTTTCTGTATTTCTGTGCCCTTAGGCTGTTATTTGAGATATTCCTGCATTGTATACACATGCCCAAGAATTAAACTGCTGGAAAGAGCCTATAGAGTCAACTCTAAAGGGATAGGAACAGTTAAATGAAATTGTATAAGATCTTTTGATATCACAAGAGGTACAGGAAAACTAACCAAGAGTACATAAATATCTCCATTAGGAAAAAATGATTTAAAATATTTAGCAATAATTATCTTAAGAAAGAGGTAAGTCCAAATATAAATAAAATTTAAATTTTTAGAAATTTTTTAAAAGACCTTGTAAAATGAATGTGTCTTATTATGTTCCTGAAAAAGGAAGACTGATAGTGTGTGATTTTTTTTTTTTTTTTTTTTTGAGACGGAGTCTTGCTCTGTCGCCCAGGCTGGATGGAGTGCAGTGGCCGGATCTCAGCTCACTGCAAGCTCCGCCTCCCTGGTTTACGCCATTCTCCTGCCTCAGCCTCCCGAGTAGCTGGGACTACAGGCGCCCGCCACCTCGCCCGGCTAGTTTTTTGTATTTTTAGTAGAGACGGGGTTTCACCGTGTTAGCCAGGATGGTCTCGATCTCCTGACCTCGTGATCCGCCCGTCTCGGCCTCCCAAAGTGCTGGGATTACAGGCTTGAGCCACCGCGCCCAGCCGATAGTGTGTGATTTTTATTTCTGCAATTAAATTTCTTTCCATTAAAGATTTTTATTGGTATTCTTTTTACTCTGACAATGTTACAGTTTATCTGGAGGGGAAATAGTCAAGAGCAATTAATTTAAAAATCTGAAAAATAAACCTACAATAACTGAAGTTATATACTATCTGAACAGAAGTAGATAAGCACAAGGTACTTTTAGGTATGCCAAAGGAGTCATGAGAAATTAAAAGGAATCATTTTTCAAAAAAAAAAGAAAAACGGAGCTTAGAAAACTAGTTTTAAGCAGTTGAAGGAACATTAACATAGCCCTTCACTTAATACCTGACACCAGCTGGGCGCAGTGGCTCATGCCTGTGATCCTAGCACTTTGGGAGGCTGAGGCGAGTGGATCACCTGAGGTCAGGAGTTCGAGACCAGCTGGCCAACATGGCAAAAGCCTGTCTCTACTAAAAATACAAAAATTAGCCAGGTGTGGTAGGAGGTGCCTATAATCCCAGCTACTCGGGAGGCTGAGGCAGGAGAATCTCTTGAACTCGGGGTGGGGAGGAAGAAGGTGGGCGTGGGTGGTGGCCAAGGTTGCAGTGAGCTGAGATTGCACCACTTCACTCCAGCCTGGGGGAAAGAGCAAAACTCCATCTCAAAAGAAAAATATGACACCAAGGTAAATTTCAGTGATTAAAGGTGAAATGTGGAAACTCAAAAGGAAATTTGTATATAATGGAATTGACTATCAAACCTCTGGACAGCAGGCAGCTCACTTTCAGATCAATAAAAGAAAACACGAAAAGATCAGTTTAGAGATTTTATTAAAAATTATAATATATATATATGTGAAAGTAAAAGCAACAAAATTGAGAAAATGTTACCGCAAGTATTATATAGGTTAATGTCTTCTTTCTACATAGAGCTCATGTATTGGTAAGAAAAATTGTGATCTCAACACTTGGTCAAATGATATGAGAGTATGTTTTACAAAAAGATTAAATTAATAAACAAGCATGCAGGAAGATGTTAAAAACAGTTTTAAAATATAGTTTAGGTATTGTGTTAAGTTGGGGAAGAATGAAATTGGCATTTCCAGTGTAGGGGAGAGTATGGTAAAATTTCATGGAAATAGAGAACAATCAATGATTGAAGGCTTATAATTTAAAAACTAGATTAAATGTTAACAAGAATATCACAAAACATATACACTGAGGTTTTTGTCCCAAGAAAATATCTCTATCAGATCATTTATAGTTGAGCTTTGCTTAAAACTTGGATATGACCAAAAGTGTTCCGTCTTCGAATTTCATCCAATTTCATTATACATGCCAACGGTGGAATAGGGTGGAGTTTCTTTTATTGTTGTCGTTGTTGTTAGCATAGCCAAAACTTAGCTTCCTTTTTTCACAGCTTTGAAACCCTTACAACATTTATGATACATTGATTGATGCTGTCTTATTCATCTTTTATCCTCAGAGATGTCTTACATTTAGTAGACATTTGGTAAAGAACACGTACCTGCTCTTCTAAAAACATACTGGAAATACAGTTTTAGTGATGAGATGATTTATAGTTATTAGAGCTGAAAAGAGATAGAAATGAGCAGATAAGCATCAGTATTCTTTCCCATCTTGTTTCATGTATCCAGTGCCTTAGTCGTGCCCAAGCTGATCCCACCAGCTTAGATTGTCAGATAATTAGTTTGTAGAGCTTGTTTTTCCTGGGATTGTGCAAAAGTCCAGGGGTTATTCTAGAATGCTCTGAAATTTTTGAAGTTATTTATTTCCTGAGGACACCAATGAATTTTTTCCTTATTCTACATAAGAATGTGGATTAGGACTTTGGACTGTTCTACTGGCAAATATTATAGTCTCAGTATTTGATTTTAATATATAAGATCAAGTTAAATAGTTTTCAACTGACGAGATTTTGACCCCCCGGGGACATTTGGCAATGTCTGGAGACGTTTTTGGATGTCACAACTGGAGCAGGGGGGCTTCCAGCATCTAGTGGATAGAAGGCAAGGAAGTTGCTATGATGCACATCGAGAGCCCCATACAACAAAGCATTATCTGGCCCCAAATGTTAATAATGCTGAGGTTGAAAACCCCTATGTTAAACTGATGGAGTAATAGCATTTCTGAAGTTTGGAGAAATCTACAATGTCTCTGTCTTTTAGTACTATTGTAGAGGCTTAGTAAAATAGGGAATATGACTGTCTCCTGGATTAAAATCTTACAAATGTGAATTGCAGCTTGAGGTCTTAAACAGGATTTCTAATTTTGCCTGGGCATTTTTGTTTTTGTTTTTTGAGACAGGATCTTGCTCTGTCACCCAGGCTGGGGTGCAGTGGCATGATCACGGCTCACTGCAGCATTGACCTGGGCTCAGTTGATCTTCCCACCTCACCCTCCCTAAGTAGCTGGACCACAGACTCTGGCCACCACGATTGGCTAATTTTTTTTATTTTTTGTAGAGATGGGGTTTCACCATGTTGCCCAGGCTGGTTTCGAACTCGCGGACTCAAGCGATCCTTCCACCTTGGCTTCCCAGAGTGCTGGGATTACATGTGTGAGCCACCACACCCAACTCATTTTTGTTTAACAGTGCATAGTTTTTATTGTGAGTATGGATATAGTTAATGTGAATTTTTAACCTATATATATATAAAGTTCCTATATGTTCGTATTGTTTTATAAAGCAAAATTAACAACAAACAGGATCTCTGCCTTCTAGAGGTTTATAAGCTTAAGGGAATGTGTTTTTACTGATTAAACCCGAAGAACTAATGGGACTGGGAATTAGGAGAATGCAGAAGGCAGACAAATCTGAGTAGCAGGTAGAACTGGAATTGAGCCAAACAGAAATTTCCTGATCACATCACAGCTGGGAGGCCACTTACCATGATTACAAGGGAGAAAATTGATACTGAGGGAGTAGGCCAGAAGCCTTGCCCATCTTATAGTGATTGTTCATGCTTGGATTTTCAACCTTGAAACTACATTAACTCTGTTACTGGTGTAATAGGTTTAAAAAAAAAAAAATCCAAGGAAGAGATAACAAGAGTATATTATGCCATAGCAGAGTTTTGGAATCAAGGAGAGACACCTGGGTTGTAGTTGCTATTCTGCTACTGATGATAGGCCCTTTTCAAGTTACTTCTGACCCTCGGTTTTCTCAGGTGTGAAACTCGTGTCATAAAGTCCACCTCCATAGAAGAAGAATGGTGGTTAAATGTAAAGCCCCAGTAGTATCTGGCACATACTTAGTGCTCAAAAGTAATTAATACTCAGGATTTCAAAATCTGTTTAGATATGGAAAAATCACTGGTTTTGTAGTGGTCTTGAAGTCCCAAAGCCTCCCATTAGGTAGCCTGTCAACATACCTACGTTGCTTTGCTCTTGCCTTTTGATTTTAGCATTTAACATATTAAAAAAACTATAAAAAATAGATAAAGTGTTTATCTCATTAAAGGGTGTGGATTACTTGTTTTAAGAGTTTTGAGGAAATTAAGAGTCTGTAGCAAGTGCTTTGCACAATTTCTGATGCATATTGACTGCACTCAATAGTGCTTCTCTACCTTGCTTTCGTATTGCTAAGAAGCTTGGAAGATACCACTATAATGCTCCTGCTACTGTGTTAATTTGTTGAATGAACATAGTAGATATAATTGGAGTGAGAAAGGAATTGGCAGACAGCAATTCATTTTAAGTTATAATGCTGTTTACAGAAATTGGAATTATTCTTATAAAAGCAGGTTGTCTGCTTTTAGCTGATTTAAAACATTTGGTTTTAGTTTTGACAATTTACGTGACACTAGACCTGAAGGTTGTTTGCTTATGTAGACTAATTTAGGAGTTATTTTGGTCTGTTCTTTAACTGCATTGTCTCTGTAGATACGGATTGGGTATAATTTTCAGGTTATGCCAAAGTAGACTGAAAGCCCCAGCTGTATCTTTTGTTGTCAAAAAAAAAACCCAGTTGTCATTCTGTGTGTGTGTTTTTTTTTCTATCCATTCTTTCTACTATAGCTGTGTTGCAGCTGTATTCTACCCCTACTCTTTATTCTACCCCTACTTTTTTTGTCTGGGCAAAATCAATGTCAGGCAGCCATTACTAATCTGAAGGCTCAAACTGAAAGAAGAAAAATTTTTTAAATTCCACTATTCATCATGAGACCTTGGCTAGAATAGAAGGTCCTAGATCTTTAATTCGGAAAGTTTGAATTAAAGATAATCAGAACTAACAACAAAACAAGAAAAAATGAAAATGAAAAAAGATTGCTTTGGTTGGTATCAGAAAGGCAGGTGTTAAATGAAGCAACTCGTCTGGTATTTTTTTTTTTTTTCTTTTTTTTTTGAGACGGAGTTTTGCTCTTTCACCCAGGCTGGAGTGCAGTGATGCAATTGCAGCTCGCTGTAACCTCCACCTCCCAGGTTCAAGTGATTCTCCTGCCCCAACCTCCCAAGTAGCTGGGATTACAGGCACCCGCCACCACACCTAGCTCATTTTTTGTATCTTTATTAGAGACGGGGTTTCAGCATGTTGGCCAGGCTGGTCTCAAACTCCTGTCCTCAGGTGATTCCACCTGCTGCAGCCTCCCAAAGTGCTGGGATTACAGGCGTGAGCCACCATGCCTGGCCTCTTATGATATTTCATATCCAAAAAATTCTGGGTTGAGGTTAATGATGAAAGTTAATAAATTCAAGTCCATGTTGAGTAAGTTTCTGATTGACTCATCTGTAGTCCTTACGTCTGTATTTAGAAACAGAATCATTGAGCTGCTTCTCTCCGATTAAATATTTTCCTAAAATTGATGTTAATATTAGATTTGTTTCTGTGTAATTTATTAGTGCTAAATTAGTTGCTTAATAGTCAACACTTTTTTTTTTTCTTCTCCCGTAAGTACCTGTTAAGTACAAAGTGTTTGGGGATTCAGGAGGAACCTGAAAAGAGAATATCCTTTTCCTCATGGAGCTTATTTACTATGATTGAGTTTATGTTTAAAAAGACTTGTGAAGATTTATTTGGTATCAAATTTTAAAATGATGTTGCTATTCAGTGTCTCAGACGCATTTGAAGAAACTTGTGATGCTGATTTTTAAAATGATGTTGGTATTCAATGTCTCAAATGCATTCGAAGAAACTTGGGATGCTGATAATCTATATCTTGACCTGAGTGGTGGTTATGTGGGGTGTGTGTATGCTTATAAAGCTATCAAGTTTCTAATTAAGATTAGTGTACTTATTATATATCAAGTACACTTTAAAAGTAAATGTATGTTAAACTTCAATTGTTTCCCATTGCATTTAGAATAAAACCTTCATTCTTCTTTTTAAAAAAGTACATACTGGCTGGGCGCAGCAGTTCACACCTGTAATCTCGGTGAAGTAGGATTTTTTCTCGACCTCTTCATCCGACTTGGGACGGATTGTCCTGTTTACTCAGTCGCCACATTCCACCTCCTTTGGGAGGGAACATGTGAGCAAACGAGTGCAGGATCTGGCTAGTCGCCTTGAGCGATGGCAGGAGCAGACTTTGTGCAGGCCCCACAGCGGCACCCAGGTAGGGGTGCCTGCAAACCCCCCCAGAGGCCCCAGAAGATATAATAGTCTCTTAGCTCTGCCGTCTGTGGACAGCAGTGTGTTACCACCTCAGTGGGCCCCTTGCCTCATCGTGTGGGGTGGCTGCCCTCCGCCAGCAAGGGGAAAGGGCCTATATGACAGCCCTTTTTTTGAGTACCGGCACTTGTTGGGTCTCCAGCGCTTGTCTGGCATCTAAGAACAATGAGGTTCCCCAGACACTTGAAGGATGGTGAAGGCTGTGAGCGATGGGAAATGGCACTCAGCAGAGTAGGACACGGAAGAAGGGACGGGACAGGCAGGTAATCTTCCCCTGAGGTTCAACGGCTCTTCCCCGTAGTCAGGCCATCTCTCCCAAGTCCAGCTGTCCCACCAATGTCAAGTCACGGTGACTCTCCAGTCAAGCTGCTTCTCTCTCTCTACTCGCTGAGTCTGGGGTCTTTATAGGCACAGGACGGGGGTTGGGCCAGGGGGCAGGCTGTAGGTAGTTTTGGAAAAGGCAACATTCAGTTGGTAAAAAGACATTCAGAAAGAACCAGTCAGGGCCGAGCGCGGTGGCTCAAGCCTGTAATCCCAGCACTTTGGGAGGCCGAGATGGGTGGATCACGAGGTCAGCGGATCGAGACCATCCTGGCTAACACGGTGAAACCCCGTCTCTACTAAAAAATACAAAAACTAGCTGGGCGAGGTGGCGGGCGCCTGTAGTCCCAGCTACTCAGGAGTCTGAGGCAGGAGAATGGCGTAAACTCCGGAGGTGGAGCTTGCAGTGAGCCGACATCCAGCCACTGCACTCCAGCCCAGGCGACAGAGCGAGACTCCATCTCAAAAAAATAAAAAAAAGAACCAGTCAGGAAAGAGCAGGCAAACAGAGATAGAAGTTCTCACTTTGGGCCACCGGTTTCAGGCTTTTCATCTTGAAGGTGGGGTTTCATCAGGACCCACCCCTATCTGCCTAGTATTTCTCTGCCTTGTGTCTCTTATCATCAGCACTTTGGGAGGCTTGAGGCAGAATGATTGCTTGAGTCCAGGAGGTGGAGACCAGCCTGGGCAATATGGTAAGACCGCGTCTCTAAAAAAAAAAATTTTAAAGGGTATAGTGATAAATTATTCATTCAGATAATGTGAAATTCTGAAGCCATTGTTAAAGTGCAAAAATTATGTTTGACCAAGTGAAATAACTTGGAAGCTTCCTACCTTGCCAAAATTTTACTGACATTTTAACGACATGAACTTGAAATGGTTCACCTTAAATTACTTTCAAAATAAGTGTTGCTTAAAATAATTTTGTTTGCAACTGTTGGAAACTTTTACTTAAAAATGTTAAGTTAATGCTGTAAAAAGTAACATCTAAAATGGTTACAGAAAGATAAGATTATTTTTTAAAATTATTGAAGTAATCTTTAATGCAAAAGCAAAGAATCTGAAGTGAGCAGAGTGCATGAGGGTGGAAATTTAGTAACTGTCATGAAATACTGTTACATTCCCGTATGGGCTGGGAAAATACTTCATTTTGCACAGTCAAGAGGGGTCATTGGCACAGTTTGTAGTAAGCAAATCCAGAAAATCTGGAGGGATGGGGGAGCAGTTGGAAAGAGGCCAAATTCAAGGCCTATTTTGCTTCTACCATGCTGTTTCTTTAGCTGTTTCTTTAATTTCCTCTTTCTTTTAATCAAGGATGAGGTAGGCTAGGTAAGGAATTATGGACTTGTCTAGTTTTCAAAAGGTTGCCAACTACTTCTACATTTCCCAGCCTCTCTATTCTCTTGACTATTTTAATTCCTAAAGCAGGATTTCTCAGCTTCAGCACTATTGACATTTTGGGTGGGCTAATTCTTGTGGAGGCTGCCCTGTGTGTTCTACAGTGCTCTACCCACTGAATGCTAGTAGCTCAAGTTGTGAAAACCAAAAATGTCTCAGGACATTGTCATATAGCTTCTGGGGGCAAAATCATCCCAGCTGAGGATCATTGCCCTAGAGGACTAAATTAAATAATAGCCAGTGACAATTACTGACAATTACTTAAACATGTCATCACCTCTGCTGCTTTTCTTTTTTTTTTTTTTTTTTTTTTTTTTACTAGGCAAAGAACTTTATTAACCTTTGTTTCAAACTTGATTCCCAGGCTTCTTCGGCTTAATTAGCTGCAAAGAATGAATTGTGTATAAGCAAAAACTGAAAAGAGCTGCAGTGTCCAAGGGGCTTGGGCTTAAAAATATTAGAGATCTAGATTTTATCAGATCCATAAAAATTTCTTAAAAAGCAGTCATAATATAAAATAGCAGCTCCCAGTAACTTCTTCAAGTTTTATCTTCAGAAGTTGACTCAATTCAGTTTGCCTCATTCTTGGAAGCCTCATCAAAATTCTCCACAAGATCTGGAACTTCATCATCGTCATCCTCTCCAGTAGCAAGTGGTGCTTTTCCATCCACAGATTGTTTGGGCAGAGCTTCGGCCAGTCTCCTTAAACTAGTCAGACTATCTGCGCCAAGCTGGTTTAAGATGCTGGGTAGCATTTCTGTCAGCTGCTTCGTCTCAGCATGGCCTGTAATGGTGAAAGTGTTCGCTGCCAGAGATGCCTGAACTTTAGGGTTGTTAAAGTGGATCACTGTTCCTTGGTTTGTAAACATATTCACCTCTTCAATACCGGAGATATTGTTTACCCCTAACTTCTTTAAGGAGAACTGAGTTTGAGGTTGCAGTGAGCCGTGATCAAGCCACTACATTGTGGGCGACAGAGGGAGACCCCCACTCAAAAAATGTAATCAAGAATTGGTTTTAATTAGTTTGCCAAAATATTTTCTCCTTTTCAAATTATACAACTGAAAGAAAAAAAAAATGCTCTTCTCCTTTGTTCTTTGTTCTCCTGAAGTCTGATTTAGAACAAGAAGCTATTATCTTAAAAGCTCTCTTAGGTTTCACTGGTGTCAAATCATTTTGAGAAATTCAACATACATACTTTGGAATATAAAGTATTTTTGTTTATGGTTTTTGATATGTTGTTCAGGACTTATTAAGGTCTCCACATAATGAAAATCATTCTGAGGAATAATTGGATTTAGAGTTTTAAAGATGATCAATCCATTAAAAATAAGCAAAGATATGAATTCCTAATTTACAGAAAAGGAAATACAGATTCACTTAAGCATATGAAAAATGTTCAACTTCTTGTAATAAAAGAAATACAAGTTAAAACTACAAAAATATGCCGGGCGCGGTGGCTCAAGCCTGTAATCCTAGCACTTTGGGAGGCCAAGACGGGCGGATCACGAGGTCAGGAGATCGAGACCATCCTGGCTAACGCGGTGAAACCCTGTCTCTACTAAAAATACAAAAAACTAGCCGGGCGTGGTGGCAGGCGCCTGTAGTCCCAGCTACTCGGGAGGCTGAGGCAGGAGAATGGCGTAAACCTAGGAAATCTGGCCACTGCACTCCAGTCCGGGCGACAGAGCAAGACTCCGTCTCAAAAGAAAAAAAAAGAAAACTACAAAAATACCATTTTTCATCTAAAGTCAACAAGTTTGATAACACACTATAAAAACATGGCAAAACAAGTACATACTCAGTATATTACTCGCAGAAGTATAAATTGGTTTGACCTCCATAAAGAGCAATTTGGCAGTATCTACAAATTTCAAATATGTGCTTTCTTTGAGCCAGCAAATCTCCTAGAAAGTTCTCTCATATTCATACTCAAAAAGTGGGAAAAGATATGTACATAGGATTACTCATTGGGTATTGCGCATACTCACAAGAGTTTGTAATAACTAAGGTGTATTTAGCTTATCAGGAGTTCTAATCTCTTTTATTTCTGTTTTTCTGGATAAATAATAATTGTGCCTATTTATGAGGTACATGTGATATTTTGATACAAGCATACAATGCATAATGATCAAATGAGGGTAATTGGGATATCTATCACCTTAAATATTTATCATTTCTTTGTGTTAGGAACATTCCAGTTCTACTCTTCTAGTTATTTTGAAATATACAATAAATTGTTGTTAACTATAGTCTCCCTATCATGCTACCAAACACTAGATCTTATTTTTTCTATCTAACTGTAGTTTTATAGTCATTAACCAACCCCTTTATTCACCCCAGCCACTACCCTTCAGAGCCTCTGGTCGTCTTCATTCTATTCTCTGTCTCCACGAGGTCAAATTTTTTTTAATTTTTCACATACGAGTGAGAACATGCAATACTTGTCTTTCTGTGCCTGGCTTATTTCACCAACCGAAATGTTGTTCCTCACTTCTATCCATGTTGTTGCAAATTATAGGATTTCATTATTTTCATGACTGAATAATATTCCACCGTGTATGTGTATCACGTTTTCTGTATCCATTTATCCATTGATGGACACTTAGGTTGATTCCCTATTGTGGCTATTGTGAATTTTGCTGCGGTAACCATGGAAGTGCAGGTATCTTTCTGATATTTTTATTTCTTTTCTTTTGGGTAGATACCTACCAGCGAGATTGCTGGATCCTATGGTAGTTTTATTTTTAGCAACCTCCATACTGTTTTTCATAGTGACTGTACTAATTTACATTTCCACCAATAGTGTATGAGTATTCCCCTTTTTTGCATCCTCACTAATGTCTTTAATTTTTTGTCTTTTTCATAAAAGCCATTTTGAGATGAGGTGATATCTCATTGTGGTTTTGATTTGCATTTCTCTGATGATTAGTGAATGTTGAGTATTTTTTCATATACCAATTTGGCATTTGTATGTCTTCTTTTGAGAAATGTATTATTTAGATCTTTTGCTTATTTTTTAATTGGATTTTCTTTTTTTGTTGTTGAGTCATTTGAGCTCCTTATATATTCTGGTTATTAACCACTTGTCAGTTGAATAGTTTGCAAATACTTTCTCCCATTGTGTAGGTTGTCGCTTCACTTGTTAATTATTTCCTTGCAGAAGCTTGTGTGTGTGTGTGTGTGTGTGTGTTTGTGTTTTAGTAGAGATGGGGTTTCACCATGTTGACCAGGCTGGTCTTGAACTCCTGAGCTCAGGCAATCCACCGCCTCGGCCTCCCAGAGTGCTAGGATTACCAGTGAGCCACTGTGCCCAACTTTTTAGCTTGATGTGATCACCTTTGTCCATTTTTGTTTTGCCTAGCTGTGCTTTTCAGGTCTTACTCAAGGAATCTTTGCCCAGACTAATGTCCTGGAGTGTTTACCCATTGTTTTCTTCTAGAATATAAGGATGGTTCAGCATACACAAATCATTAAACATGATATGTCACATCAACAGAATGAAGACCAAAACCCATATGGTCATCTCAATAGATGCCAAAAAAAAAATTCAGTAAAAATCAACACAATGAAAACTTCGTAATAAAAACTGTCAACAAACTGGGTATAGAAGGAACATACATCAAGACAGTAAAGGCCATATATGACAAACGTGCAGCTGGTATACTGAATGCGGAAAAACTGAAAGCCTTTCCTCTAAGATCTGAAACAAGACAAGGATGCCCACTTTCACAACTTTGATTCAACATAATACTGGAATTCTTAACTAGAGCAATTAGACAAGAGAAAGAAATAGACGGTATCCAGATTGGAAAGGAAGACGTCAAATTATCTTTTTTTGCAGATGATATGATCTTATATTTAGAAAAACCTAAAGACTCTGACAAAAAACCATTAGAACTGATAAATGAATTAAGTAAAGATGTAGGATACAAAATCAACATACAGAAATCAGTAGCATTTCTGTATGCCAACAGTGAACAATCTGAAATAGAAACCATGAAAATTATCCCATTTACCATAGCTATAAATAAAATACCTAGGAATAAGCTTAACCAAAGAAGTGAAAGATCTCTACAATGAAAAGTGTAAAACATTGATGAAAAAAATTGAAAAGGACACTAAGTTCTTTGTATATATATATTAACGTATTATGATAATTTTATGAAGTAGGCACTATTTTACAGATTGGAAAACTGAGGTTAAGTAACTTGGTTAAGATTATATACTTAGATGGGTGATTATTTTAACAAAGGCAGTTTGGCATTAGTTTTATTGCTTACCCCATAACCCATTAGTAGGGACTGGTAAAAGAAAACTATACATCTGTTAAAAAAAAAAAAAAAAGAATAAGAACTTTTTTAATGGAATGATGTCTAAAATATATTGCTAAGCGAAAAAAAAGCAAGCTGCAGAACAGTGTTTATAGCGTGCTGCCATTTGTGTAAAATGAAGGAAAGGTATATTCATGTTTATTTGATATATAAAATATTTTCGGAAGGATTCTGAGAAAACTGGCAATACTGCTGACTACGGGACAGTTAATGAGGCAGCTAGGGCGTAGGTGTGCCTTCTACTCTTTTTTGCCTTTTGAACTTTGAATAATTGCCTATTCAAAAATAAATAAAGTTGTATTTTAAAAGAGTATATATTGTATCTGAAAGTATAAAGTAAATATCCATGAGTCTCTATTGATATATATGTAAATGATTGGATGAATAAATAAGTGGGGGAAAATAGATAAATCTCCTATTTAGAAGAATTTCAAATAATTTGTGTAGATACTCCACCTTCAAGGAAAGGAAGCAGACAAACCATTCCACTTCTTAAGTGCTCTGCTCATAGTGACTTACTTCCAAAGAGTATGTATAGAAAAGGGTGGGGGGAAAGTAGCTTTGCAGTGGAGAATCCTGACAAATACTGCCTCAACCAACATCAGCAGTGATGTCATGTTGATAGTAGGTGCCCTTGGTAGAATGCAGTGAGAATGGCACTTTACCTCTGTGGTCTGCCTCCCCAAAACCCATCACCCCGGTAATAATGAAAAGAACATCAGACAAAATCCAGTAGAGAGGCATCCGGCAATATACCTGACCAGTACTACTCAAAACAGCCAGGATTGTCAAAATCCAGCAAAGTCTGAGAAACTAACACAGCCCAAAAGGGGCCTATGGGGACATAACAGTTAAAGGTGATATGGTATGGATGGGATTCTTAAACAGAAAAAGGATATTAGGTAAAAACTAAGGAAATCTGAATAAAGTATGAGCCTTAGTTAATGATAGTGTATGGCTATTGGGTTATTAATTGTAATAAATATAACATGTAACTAATGTAAAATGTTAACAATAGGGGAAACTGGGTATGGGGTAGTATACAGGAACTCTGTACTATTGTCTACATTTTCTATAAATTTTAAAGTATTTTTAAAAGTAGATTTTTAAAGAGTGTATATAATATATACATTGAATAGTATTTTTAAAGTAAATTTAAAATTCAGGTGTTCACCGCCTATTCCCCAGGAGCTTAACCATAAACCTGAAGTGATAGCCTAAGCATCCTTTGTTTTAAGCTCCACAGGTGGTTCTGACGTGTGGCCAGAAATAAGACATTGTTTAGAGATCCACTCCTGCTTGAAAACCCATTTTCTGAATTTTTCAAAATCAGGAACAGTAAATCCTTGTATATTCAATTCATTAACAGTTTGGTTTTTGTTTGTTCTGTATAATTCTTCATAATGAATGTGTGCTCATGGTGTATTTCTTTTTAGGTGTATATCTTTAATATACACATGTCTCAAGACTTCTCATGTTTTTATTTTGGACTCTTACATAATTTCTAAATACCCTGCCAAACATACCTATAAATCATAGTCACGAATAGCAGAAATCTTTTTCACAGGCTGGTTATTATAATCTGTCTGTTGTATAGATGAGTATAGTATGAAAACATGTTGAAATAACTTTATTCTTTATCATTACCAACAGCTTTCTAGCCTCTAATATACATATGTCTATTTTAAATATTTTGTAATATCTCACTGTAATTTCTTTATATGCTTTTAAGTCTCTTAATACCAACTTCATGTTGATATTATTTTTCATTAGGCCATGTGTTTATTAAGAAGGTTATATTTATTTTTTCCAATCATACATTAATTATTTTAATGTTGTTTTCCTTCTCTTGGTGTGTTTATTATTTAGGTCTTCAGTTACCGTTATTCAGGACTTCTGGTTTAGTCAGAACAATATTGATGAGCCATATGATTTATCAAAGATAGTTTCCGGAGAGAAATTCCCTTGTCTTTTTCCATTTACTTGCTATAGTTTCTGGAGAGAAATGTCCTTGTCTCTTTCCATTTACTTGCTATATAATTCAGACTGATACTTTTCTGACTGATAGTGTCACCCTTTCTTCAGCATCTTGCTCTCTGGTCTCTTCCTGTTCCTGTTCCTCTACACAGTGCTGTCAGCATTATCTTTATAAATCACAGATTTAATCATGTTCCTGCCTCGCTCTGAAACCCTATGTCTCTTCTCCCTCTTAGGTATACCTTAGTAATATAAACCACTGGTGTTTATGGATCACAGTGCTGAGACTTTTACAGCCATCAAGTAATTTAATTTTGATAAGAACCTTATAAAGCCAGCCTATAACTCCTATTATCCTCCATTTTATAAACAAGTAACTGATTTAGAGAAGTTAAGCAACCTTTCTAAGCACCTTAGAAAAGGTGCTATAGGTGCTATAGTTAGTAGGTGGCAAAGTTTGAACATAGTAACAGGTTTCTCTGTTAGTGTAGCGCCAGTGGGGTTCCCTGTGCTTTTCTGCCCTCTTTATACCCAACTTTCCCCCATCTCATTCTTTAGTCTCAAGGCTCCACTTACCTTCTTCCATTTACTTTGTAACTTCTCATTGATGACACTTACACTTTCAACCTATGGCAACTCTGCTTCTCTTTTTTTGTTCTGCTCAAATATCATACTGAATCCCTCTACTCCACCTTCCCAGTTAACATTTTTTATTCCTCCTCCTTCTATAATTTTTTAATTTTAATTTTGTTATTTGCCTTATACTACATGTATTTGTGTTTGTTTCTTTCTTCCTACTAGATTGTAAGTTCCTGGAAGATAAGGACTGTTCTGTCTTTACAAACCGTGGGGCCAGTATCTTGCACTTACCAGACATACAATAAGTCTGCCTTTTTGAAATCAGTTTTATTTATACAAATAGTAGAGTGAGTTTGTTTGTGACGGAGTCTCATTCTGTCACCCAGGCTGGAGTGCAGTTGTGCAGTCTTGGCTCACAGCAACCTCCCATCTCCCAGATTCAAGTGATTCTCTTGCCTCAGCCTCCCAAGTAGCTGGGACTACAGACATGCACCACCACACCTGGCTAATTTTTGTATTTTTATTAGAGACAGGGTTTCACCATGTTGTCCAGGCTGGTCTCGAACTCCTGACCTCAGATGATCTGCCTGCCTTGGCCTTCCAAAGTGCTGGGATTACAGGCGTGAGCCACCGCATCTGGCCTTAGAGTTTTAATGGGATGGAATGTGGAGTCCTTTGTCCTTACAAATTGTTGTAACTAAGTTATGAAGATATTTTATACTCTAACTTAATAATTTGATAAAATTTAGTAAAATTTTAATTTTAAAATTAAAATGAAAATTTAATTTTTTGGATTTGTATTTTCACTTGTATTTTTAAATTGAGAATTCTTACACTGTTAGATATATGTTAAAGCATACTATGAGGTTTTACAAATACTATTGGTGACTCAAAAGGAGAATTAGTATTACAAAAATTCTAAATATTTCTGTACTTTTCCATAATTTACCCTGGTTAAAAAAACTATAAACTTGTAACTTTCTAATTAATCATTGTTTTTATTTTTTTTTAAATTTAACTTTAAAAAAAAGATTTGAGAGGCCAGTTGTGGTGGCTTATGCCTCTAATCCCAGCACTTTGGGAGGCTGAGGTGGGGGAATCACTTGAGTCTAGAAGTTCAACACCAGCCTGGGCAACACAGGGAGACCCCTGTCTCTACAAAACATAAAAAATTAGCTGGCAGTGGTGGCATGCATCTGTGGTCCCAGCTACTTGGGAGGCTGAGGTGGGAGGATCACTTGAGCCTCAGAGTTTGAGGCTGCAGTGATGAACTGTGATCACATCACTGTACTCATCCTGAGCAACAGAACAAGACCCTGTCTCAAAAAAAAGTTTTGAGAACTCTTCAGAAGTATATACAGGAGTTTTCTAATGAGAAAATTAAGGCCAGAAAATGAGATGAAGCTAGGTTAGTGTTTGCACCTAAAACACATTCCGTAAGATCCAAGACTGATGGTAAAATTGGGCTGCAAATTTGGCTGTGCTTTTTCTGTTGGGCAAAGTAAACAGGAAAACATGTTAACTTACATGAGCAAATTGTTCATGTTATAAAATCAACCAGATTAAGTTATTTTATGGGTGGGTCTTCACAGAGAAGGGCTACAATATGAAATAGGTAAACGATATCTTCAGCAACATCTCTGTGACAAATGCATTTAGTTTAGTGAGACTAATTCATATCAGACCATTTGATGCAGGCAGGTGACATGGTGTCATTTATTAAAGGATATTTTATGAGGAACCCAAATAAGTCAGTGAGCATTTATAATTCAGAGATCTACTGAAGAATTTTGAAATATCTAGAGCAGCATGTCTCAAGGCGCTGGAAAGACTGCTTATCTTTCAGGCTAAGAATACAGTAGCAGTAGGTTTAAGATTATATTCTCCATCACTAACTGAATATAGAAATCCTGTATTTGTAAGAGACAAGTATTTTAAAATCATGAATGATTATTTATTTGTAAATTTACTTTTCTATTTCTCTTGAACTTTAATATTAACCAGGATGCTTGAGTATGTGGATCACCATTTAGGTATTAATAGAGTGGTTAGCAAATGGTGTTAGGTTAAAACACTATGTTTTAAATTCTTTGATAAAATTGAACATTTACTTGTAAAAATAGAAAGCTGTGGTTATACTGATATAGGACTATTATCCCTCAGTTTCCAGAGTGTGGATTCTTTGGCATGTATGACAAAATTCTTCTCTTTCGCCATGACATGAACTCAGAAAATATTTTGCAGCTGATTACCTCAGCAGATGAAATACATGAAGGAGACCTAGTAGAAGTGGTTCTTTCAGGTAAGTAAGTGGCTTTTTAAATGTTACTGCCTTTTCCCCCCAAAGAGCCTAATTTTCTGTACTAAATGCTGCAATTCAATTATATTTGGTCTTTGTACTATTGTTACTTAATTTCTTTCATCTCTAATAATGGTCACCATATGATTTTTCCTTTCAGGAATGTTATATCACCATTAAGAAAGAAAAATAGGCCGGGCACGGTGGCTCACGCCTGTAATCCCAGCACTTTGGGAGGCCAAGGCGGGCAGATCACGAGGTCAGGAGATCGAGACCATCCTGGCTAACACTGTGAAACCCTGTCTCTACTAAAAAATGCAAAAAATTAGCCGGGCATGGTGGCAGGCGCCTGTAGTCCCAGCTGCTTGGGAGACTGAGGCAGGAGAATGGTGTGAACCCGGGAGGTGGAGCTTGCAGTGAGCCGAAATGGCGCCGCTGCACTCCAGCCTGGGGACAGAGCGAGACTCCGTCTCAAAAAAAAAGAAAGAAAAATAGCTGGCAACCGTGGCTCACACCTGTAAGCCCAGCACTTTGGGAGCCTGAGGCAGGAGAATTGCTTATCTCAGGAGTTTGAGACCAGCCTGAGCAGCATACCTCATCTCTACTAAAAATTAAAAAAAAAAAAAAAAGCCAGGCATGGTCACATGCAACTGTAGTCTTAGCTGCTTGGGAGGATAAGGTGGGAGGATTGTCTGATCCTGGGTGATTGAGGCTACATTGGGCCATGGTCACACCACTGCACTTCCTCCTGGACAACAGAGGGAGACTTGTCTCTTTAAAAAAAAAAAAAAAAAGAAAGGCCGGGCGCGGTGGCTCACACCTGTAATCCCAGCACTTTTGGAGGCCGAGGCAGGCAGATCACGAGGTCAGGAGATCGAGACCATCCTGGCTGACACGGTGAAACCCCCTCTCTACTAAAAATACAAAAAAAAATTTGGCCAGGCGTGGTGGTGGGCGCCTAGTCCCAGCTACTTGGGAGGCTGAGGCAGGAGAATGGTGTGAACCTGGGAGGTATAGCTTGCAGCGAGCTGAGATCGCACCACTGCACTCCAGCCTGGGCAACAGAGCAAAACTCTGTCTCAAAAAAAAAAAAAAAAAAGGAAAAAATCAGGATAGGAAATAAACTGAATTACTTGAATGTTACTAAGCTAAGGAAGTTATTTGGTCTGAAAGAAATACACTCTTCTCTGAGTCAAATAAATAAAACAGTTACACTGAAATTCTGTTTTTTCCCCTTCCCCCACCCCCATTTCTGTAAAGAACATAAAAGAAGAAAATTGGGGTTTAGAAAAGAGAATCAGGAAAAAAGAAGTAATGAAGATATGGAAGAGGAAATTACAATGCTGGTTATTTCTGTGGCTTTAGAATAAAAAATGCTCTTTCCCTTTTTGTCCCACTGGGCTTTTTTCTACCTTTCTCTTTTTCTACCTCACCCATTCTTGCCATACATTGTTTTTTAATTCCCACTGTTTGCCATCTCATCCAGCAGCAATGTGGGCAAGATAATAAGGAGTGAAAAGGAAGAAAGAATGCCATAATAATACACATAGTAGGTCTGCAGTACTTTTTGTTTGGCAAGGAGGAGAACTGATGGAAGAAAAGAAGCAAGCTGGCCAGCTATGTGTCGGAACCCTGCTACCAAGTTCCCTTTTCTCAAATTCACCTTTGAGCCTTTTCTTGAGATCCTCTCTCTCCTTATTAGTCCCCACTCCTCTCATCTTACATTTCTGATTCTGTCATTCATCTCACTCCCTGCTACACTGACCATTCATCTTCTGTACAGCAACCCCAAACCATCTCTGTATTTCCCAATCCTTGCCTTCCTCTTCACTCCTGACGAGTTTTGCTCCCTGTCTCACCTGGAAGTCCTGCTCACATCTCTTCCTTCTCTACTCTGGACCCCATCAGACTACAGGGTATCCACTAATGACTTGCAGGTTGAGGTGAGAGGAAGTTCCTTGGGTCTACTGTCCAGTGTTCACTAAGGGGAAAGGAGTTTCTTTCTCTTATCCACTAGGACTGTGGAGAACAGACAGACAAGTATATCCTGGGATCCTAAGTTAGGATTCAGTATCTTTTTCCACAGAAACGTTTCTGTAAATAGAAGTTAAGTTCCATACTACTTTTTACTTTAGTGTTCTATATCCCACTGTGTAAGTTAAGCAGTTTTTAATTGGCTAAAGTAAACCTAACATCTATTTGTAATATTGTCATTTTGAGAAAATGCTGTTGGAGTTCCAAATTAACTAACCTACTACCTACTTCTGGAGCTCAAATGATTAGCAGCAAATGGACTTCCTAAACTAGAGTTTGAAATCAAAATATTAAATGCTGAAAATAATTTACTTTTATGGTCCAGTGAAACTTTCAGAGAAAAAATGATTCTGTGTACTTTGACATAAATGAATAAATATGTGAGCATTCTTAATCTCATCGCAGTTACAAATATAAGGTGTATTTTAATGCTTTTCTTTTTTAAAGCTTTAGCCACAGTAGAAGACTTCCAGATTCGTCCACATACTCTCTATGTACATTCTTACAAAGCTCCTACTTTCTGTGATTACTGTGGTGAGATGCTCTGGGGATTGGTACGTCAGGGACTGAAATGTGAAGGTAGGTGTTCTAAAATTTTTGTGGTCATTTGAAATAAGATTCCACATTTGCATTTTTTATTAGTGAAAAGATGATGAGCTGTTGACTAGGGTGGTAACAAGGATTTAGATTGGAGAGATCAGGACTCATTCTGTCTCTGCCACCTACTCCTTCATATTCTTGGGCAAATTACTAAACCTCTTAAGATTAATTTCTCTGTAAAATACATTCTGCCCTACTGGTTTTGTGAAGAGTAAATGGTTAAATTGGGTAATAGGGTTAAGTATTTAGTACAGTGTAATGGCTCCATAAATATTCATGTTGTTTTTTGTTTTAAAAAAGTTTTCTGGGCCAGGCACGGTCACGCCTGTAATCCTAGCACTTTGGGATGCCGAGGCGGGTGGATCATCTGAAGTCAGAAGTTTGAGACCAGCCTGGCCAACATGGCGAAACCCCGTCTTTACTAAAGATACAAAAAATTAGCCAGGCGGGGTGGCCTACGCCTGTAATCCCAGCTACTCGAGAGGCTGGGGCAGGAGAATTGATTGAACCTGGGAGGCGGAGGTTGCAGTGAGCCAAGATTGCACCATTGCACTCCAGCCTGGGTGAAAGAGCAAAACTCCGTCTCAAAAAAAAGTTGTCTCCTACATTCAGCTAAATTGTCAAATTTGTTCTGAATTAGAATTGCTAGCAGTAGGACACAGGTGCACATTTCTGATGAAGAAACAGTCTTCTAAGGTGGAGGGTCAATAAACTTTTTCTGTAGAGGGACAGGGAGTAAATGTTTTAGACTTTGTTGGCCATATGGTCTCTGTCATGATTTAACTCTGCTATTATGTTATGAAACCAGTCATAGACAATATGTAAACAAATAGATATGGCTGTGTTCCAATAAAACTTTATTTAGGAACATCAAAATTTGAGTTTCATAAAATTTTCATGTCACAGGAGGAATTTGGTACAGAGACCATAGTTTGCTAACCAGTGCTTTAAGCCAGTGGTTCTCAAACCGTATTGTGCATCCTAAAACACACTTTGCTGGGTCTCATCCCCATAGTTTCTAACTCAGTAGATCTGGGGTGGAACCTTATAATTTACATTTTTAACAAATTTCCAGGTGGTTGCCTTAGGGACCACACTTCAAGAACCACTGCTGTAGCTGACTTATCCTTTTTACACATTTCCTTTTCTTCTTGAATTCATTAGCTTCCACTTAGCCTGCCGTCAGGGTTCTTAATTAGGATAGGTATGGCTCACAGAAAATATGTTAAATAAAAGAAGCAGTGGTTTTTATGTATCACACTTAAATAGTAAAGTTTTTTTTTTTAATCTTATATTTTGCCTTGTAAAATATGTTTAGGCTGTGGATTAAATTACCATAAACGATGTGCCTTCAAGATTCCAAATAACTGTAGTGGAGTAAGAAAGAGACGTCTGTCAAATGTATCTTTACCGGGACCCGGCCTCTCAGTTCCAAGACCCCTACAGCCTGAATATGTAGCCCTTCCCAGTGAAGAGGTACGTATTCTAAGGTAATAGATGTTTTACTAGTTATTCTATGTTTCTACAGGGTGTATGACATCACTCTAGAACATAATTTATACGCTAAAGAATGGTAATATTGCTGCACTTAAGAAACATAAAATGTAGTAATGGAGATAGGACTTACAAGTAGTAATGAATTCCTTTTTGTACACTTTGGGATGTTATTATGGCTTGTACCACTGCTTTAACCTTCTAGTCAGTATCCTGGTTCCTGGTCTCCATACTTCATCTTTTTTTTTTAATTTTTGTTTTTTTGAGATGGAGTCTTGCTCTGTCGCCCAGGCTGGAGTGCAGTGACACGGTCTCTGCTCACTGCAACCTCCACCTCACAGGTTCAAGCGATTCTCCTACCTCAGCCTCCCGAGTAGCTGGGATTACAGATGCGTGCCACCACACCCAGCTAATTTTTTATTTTTAGTAGAGAGAGGGTTTCACCATGTTGGTCAGGCTGGTCTTGAACTCCTGACCTTGTGATCGGCCCGCCTCAGCCTCCCAAAGTTCTGGGATTACAGGCATGAGCCACTGCTATCTGCAGATCTGTATACAGATGAGATAGTTGAGACAGAGCAGTTAAGGGACTTGTGTGAAGTCAGAGAGCAAATTAGTAAGATAGTGGAATTAAACCCAGATCTCATTATTAATAAGTCAGTGATTTTTTTCCTCATACAGTGTACCTCTCAAGGGCAAAGGCAGTAGATCCAGGAAAAAAGAAATAACTCCCTTGTACGTTTGATAGTATTTGAAACGACTTCTGTCTGTAGGTTGTAATCTTACTATTTAGTTGTTTCTATAACTTCTCTGATCTTCTGTAAATTAATGGCAAAATCAAGGCCTTGTCTTGGTACTATGGTCATTATATTTTGCTAAGTTGAGACACCAGAGTAAAAACTTTTGAAATCTTTTCACAAAAATTCCATCTTCTCCTATTATTTACCCCTAGTGTGAGATTTTTAAATGATAAAAAGAGTGCTGTGGCACAAAGGACTGAAAATGAGGGGTTGGTATAAACCTACAGAAGAGCCTGGAAAAGATTAGTAGGAAAAAGTTAGTGCATCTTATACACTGAACTACACAGAGGACTTAGGAATGAGGACAGTAGAATAGAGGTATGTTAAGAGCCCCACAAATGATGCTGGTATGCCACCTATGCCCAGTTGAGTATTACTAGATTAGGAAATAGCAGAAGGACAGAGCAAGTGGATAAGGTATTACATTTTTCATTAGTTTATATTTTATCTTGAACATGAAAACTCCTTAGGGAAGTATAAGAAGTGCAGTTACATGTCTGAATTGGTTAGATTGTTCAGAGTATTTTTAAACAAATAGAACTTGTAGCATGGAAGGGCTTTCAAGGTTTACTTTAGTCAGTTCAAGCATAGTCTCAAAAAAAAGAAGGCAGAGTAAGAGAAGAGTCTGGGGGGAAAAATTAGAAGAAAGGATGAGTGGAGTGGGAAGGAATGGAGGAGATACCAATTAGGAAGAAAGAACCCCTGAAGCTCAACCAAGGTTAGAGAAGAACTAACTCAGAGTGGCTGCCCATTAAGAGCCTCATAAAGTATCATGTGCCAGGCTTTATGCTAGGTGCTTTCCTTTTGTCATATAACCCTTATCACAGTCCTAAGAGGTATAGGGGCTATCCTGATTTTATAGTTAGGGGAAATGGGTAAGAAACAGGTTTCTAAGGAGTCAAGATATTAAACTTCACTAAATAGTAAGATAAGCTTGAAAATGGGCAAGTTAGGAGTAGAAACTTTTTATCTTTTTTCTCTTTTTTTTTTTGAGGTGGAAAAAATGTGCTAAAGGAAATACTTGTCTGTTTCACTCTGTCACCCAGGCTGTAGTGCAGTGGTGCCATCTCGGTTCACTGCAGCCTCCAACTCCTAGGTTCAAGCAATTCTCCTGTCTCAGCCTCTTGAGTTCCTGGGATTACAGGCGGCATGCCAGACTAATTTTCATATTGTTAGTAGAGAGGGGGTTTCACCCTGTTGGACCAGGCTGGCCTCAAACTCCTCAGGTGTTCCGCCTGCCTTGGCCTCCCAAAGTGCTAGGATTACAGGCATGAGCCACTGCGCCTGGCCAGGAGTAGAAACTTTTGAATCTGACTCTAAGGTTGTTTTTGCTTATGTGTAAGAAGTCAGTTTCTGTTATGTCTGTTATAATGTCAGTCTAAAGCAGGGGTGTCCAGTCTTTTGGCTTCCCTGGGCTACACTGGAAGAAGAATTGTCTTGGGCCACACGTAAAATATACTAACACTAATGATAGCTGATGCACTAAAATTAAAAAAAAAAAAATCTCATAACGTTTTAAGAAAGTTTACAAATTTGTCTTGGGCTTCGTTCAGAGCTGTCTTGGGCTGCCTGTGGCTGCAGGTTGAACAGGTTTGGTCTAAAGGGAATCCAGTAAAGAGACAGAAGAACAGAAGAAGATTGTTCATTGAATTTGGTTAAAATGGGACCACTGAGATTCAAGAAACCAGAATTGAGTGCTGGCTGCTTGAAGGTGAAACAGACAAGTATTCCCTTGAGCACATTTGGGAGAATTCCTTAGGGGTTAGGAAGGATAGAATCAATCTAGAAAGAAAATGTTGAATCTGAGTGTGTGTAAAACTGGAGAATTGCTAGGTGTGGTGACACACGCCTGTAATCCCAGCACTTTCGGGGGCAGGCGGATCACCTGAAGTCGGGAGTTCAAGACCAGCCTGGCCAACATGGTGAAACACCATCTCTACTAAAAATACAAAATTAGTTGGGCGTGGTGGCATGCTCCTGTAATCCCAGCTACTTGGGAGGCTGAGGCAGGAGAATCACTTGAACCCAGGAGGCAGAGGTTGCAGTGAGCCGAGGTTGTGCCATTGCACTCCAGCCTGGGCAAAAATAGTGAAAATCCATCTCGAAGAAAAAAATGGAGAATTTCACTAATACACCAAAGCTGATTAAATATACATAATTGAGGAATTACCCATTTTAAAAATGTGTTTTTATTCCCTTTATTTTATATATAATTGAGAGTTGACTGTATTGTTACAACGTTTTTGTGAGCAATTACTTTGGCAAATGTTAACTTAAGCTGTGGAAATAATCAGATTACTTTTAGAAAATTACTGGTTGTACATTAAATAAGAAATAATAGTTGAAGCTAAGCACTAATTTGTATATAGGGGACATTAAAACAAGAAAGAACTTCCACTCAGTTCTAGTTACTGATTTCAGTGGTCTCATTTTAACCAAATTTTCTACGTAACTATACCAACATCCTTCTCCATCCAAATTCTCATTAAGTCTGTCATACCTTTCTTGCCATCCTCTCCCAATAGTGTGGCAATCCACTGTTACTGATGGGATTGCATTATGCAGAGATAAATTAAAATGGGAAAAAGGGGCCAGGTGCCGTGGCTCATGCCTGTAATCCCAGCACTTTGGGAGGCCAAGGCGAGCAGATCACCTGAGGTCAGGAGTTCAGGACCAGCCTGGCCAACATAGTGAAACCCGTCTCTACTAAAAATATAGAATTAGCCAGGTGTGGTGGCACATGCCTGTAATCCCAGCTACTTGGGAGGCTGAGACAGGAGAATCGCTTGAACCTAAGAGGTGGAGGTTGCAGTAAGCCGAGATCATGCCATTGCATTCCAGCCTGGGCAACAAGAGCAAAACTCCGTCTCAAAAAGAAAAAAAAGATAGTTCCTATACTATCAGTCTGAGGCATTTTATAGTACTCTTCTCCAACCAGTTGTTTTGTCCTTTTCCTTTTCTTCCCCCCTTTTTTAAAATTTTTTTCTCCCTCCCTTACTTCTCCCTTGCACTTCCCTGTCTCTTGGTTTTTTCTGACTTCTTTTCCTTCCCTTGGTTGAACATGTTAATGTAGAATTGCCCAATTTCTCTGAGTTACAAACATTACTAGTTATAGAAAGCATCTGAAAGATCTCAGGACCTCAGTTCTGGCAGTGAGGATGCAAGCAGGTACAGCAAAATCTGTTAATATAGCTAGATGGTAGTTGAGTATTAGGATTTTGTGCTTGAGAATTTGGATTATGTTTTATTCAATTTTGTGTCCCTAGTATATAATAGGGCCTGGCATATAATAATCAGTGAATGTGTGTTGAATGAATGGAATGAACCACATTGAACTGGGTGATCTATAATTTAGTTTGATTATTCCCTTCATATAGAAAGGGTCATAGTTACCAAAATCTACTTACCCCTCAGGTTACAAAAATTTTTAATTCATGCCTTCTTTTTCTTTTTGTTCACCTGGTAGAAAAACCCAAACAATTGGAAAATAAAGGAACTTCTTAAAGCTGAGTTACTGAAACTATTGTTTTAATTAGTTTTGTATCTGCCATTGTTTATCATTATTAATTAAACTTAAAATGTATGTACATATTTTAGTATTAAGATAAATTTGAAAATCTAAAATGTGTTTCAAAATATATTCAGATGTCATTCAGTAATGCAAAATGAGCAACAATAATACTTTCTGAATTTATTTGTTTTAAAGTTTGTGGGTTTTATTGTAAAGTGCTGAAATGTGCCTGGCAAATAATAATCAGTGAATATGTACCTGAGAACGTATCTTAGATTTTTTTTAAGCATAAATATTAGCAAAAAGAATCTGCATTTTTCTCATTCAAAGATTGGTAAATTAAACATTGCAAAGGAAACTGCTGAGAACAACGTTTTTAGAGTTTTTTGGCTTTAGTGTTTGAAATAAATGATTCTTGTGGTTAAGCTCTGCTCCCACTACTTTGTTTTTAATACTGACTTACACTTATGAAAATTACTTATGTTATAGTCACATGTTCACCAGGAACCAAGTAAGAGAATTCCTTCTTGGAGTGGTCGCCCAATCTGGATGGAAAAGATGGTAATGTGCAGAGTGAAAGTTCCACACACATTTGCTGTTCACTCTTATACCCGTCCCACGATATGTCAGTACTGCAAGCGGTTACTGAAAGGCCTCTTTCGCCAAGGAATGCAGTGTAAAGGTAGGATTCGGTGTTTTCCCTAAGTAAAATTTATGTCTGTTTTTGTTATTAAATATAGGTTTAAAATATTTATATTTCAGAAGCATCAGCCAAAGAAATTATTCTCATAATTGTTAACTTCTATAAAGGAAAGAGAAATATGAACAAAATAGAAATGTGTGTGTAAACTACTACTACTACTATCTGCAGTGTGTATTATTACGTGCCAGGAACTATAGTAAAACAGTAAACAAAACTTTACATACTCAGTCTTCAAAGCAATTATATATGAATTATGCTTTTGTTAGTATTCCAGTAGTAATAGGAGTTACTAATAGGAGTTACTATTACTATTAACTATTAATAGTAATAGGAGTAGTAGTAATAGGAGTTAGTAATTACAGGAGTCATTTTTCATTTTATAGACATAGATTCAGTAACTTGCTTAAGATCATGTAGCTAGTAAACAGAAAAAGTAGAATGTGGACCTCTGAGAATGGCTTCTTCGCCTGTATGCTTATCACTTGCCAATATAGAATAGCTAGTAGGCAGCAAAGCTGATCCTTGAGGTTTTATGTCTTTTTGATTCCAGAGCCAGACTCTAAACAAAATAAAAATAACGCTTTCCTCTTTTCATTAAATATTTATTATACACACACATAAGCATACTGCAAGAGTTTTGTGGTTTTTTGTTTTTAAGTATGTAGTTAGGAGAATTGTACAAAAACTGTCATTCCCGAGAATAATCACACTGAAATAGGTAGGACGTAATAGAAGCTACTGAAATTATGATAGGGACCACCCTTATTTGGATACTAACCCAGCACACTATTATAGTATTCTCAAAACATCTCTTAATGAAACAGGTTTTTAATAGCATACTGGAATAATTATTTGCTTATAATTATATAATGCTTTTATGCTTTTTAAAGATGATTTTATCTTTTTGTCTCATATCTTCTCAGCAATGCTGTACAGTAGAAACTGTGTTTTTACAGTAGAGTGAAAACTAAAATAGAATGTAAATGTCTTAGATTATTAGACTGAGCCAGGATAGGATGTAAGTAGTCTTAAGTATAATCTTGTATACTTTTTTCATGTAATTAGCAGTTCTTGGTATTGTACTTTTTATATAGTAGAAGTATTTGTGGAATTGAATTATCAAGTGATCCAAATAAAACATGGTTGAGGGTTTTGTAACAAGAAATTCTTGCTTACAAGACAGAGTAAGATAATTATATATAAGCTTAAGCATATAAGAAAATAAAGCTTTTCTTGACAGTGTATGACAGCACACGAGAAATCAAGTGGGGAATAGGTTATACATTTCTTGTCAGGTATTTTATAACTATTAGGCATTATAACATGATGAAATTTTATTTCAACAACTTGCTTTGACTATGAGTTCCTACATAAATTTTAATACTTTAAAATATCAACATAAAAATGTATTGGCAAGCAGCCACTGAAAAATGTTTTGGGAAAGAACATTATTAACAGATGTACAAATTCTAGCCAACAAATAATCTTAATGAAGGTAGTTAATACTGCTGTTCTGCTTAGCAGAACAGAAACATTCTTAAACCATATGCAGAAAAGTACAGTATTTTGTAGTGGAACTAAAATAAATATGAATGAATTTTTACATAAACCCGTTAATTCTGCTACTGGGTTATTCAACGTTTTAGAGTTCTAGATGAAGAATCTTCTATGCTTATATTGGTTCAGAAAATGGTAGCTTTTATTTCAGTGTAGTTAAGCTACTTCATTTATTAATAATTATAATTCAGTGATTTCCCTATTTTAATAGTATGAATTAAGATACTTAAAACATAAAAGTATTTTCATTTGTCAGTCTACGAAAGAAAAATGATTTCATTAAGATAAAACCATGATACTGGATCATTTGAGAAAATACACAATTCCAAGAATTCATTCATCTGTTTGTCTTTATTTTCTACTTTGATGTATAAAAACTTCAAGGTAGCTTAAAAGCATATGTAAAATATAAAAGAGCATAAGCAAATTAATAAAAACATGGGTAAGGACATAGAACTAAAACTGCCTGCCTGTCATTAGAACCTACGTACTTGCTGCAGGTAGTCCACAAATTGGCTCTGAATTTTTTTTTCTTTTTTTTTTGAGATGGAGTCTTGCTCTGTCGCCCAGGCTGGAGTGCAGTGGTGCTGCCACACCCAGCTTATTTTTGTATTTTTTTGTAGAGACAGAGTTTTGAAATGTTGACCAGGCTGGTGTCAAACTCCTGGCTTCAAGTGATCCACCTGCCTTGGCCTCCCAAAGTGCTGGAATTACAGGCGTGAGCCATTGCGCCCGGCCGGAGTTTTCAAAGGGAAAATGGAAACCTTGTTGTTTTCACAGTTTGCAAAGTTCATGAGATAAAACACAAATCTATTGTTTGAGATAGTGTAAGATAATATCACATGAATTTTCCCAAGGGCCTGTCTTAACAAGGATAGTGTTTTAAATAATGTAAATGTTGTTATCTAACAAATTATACATTTCATGGCGTTTATGTCATATAATGATCTTTAGCCTGTGCTGTTGGCATGATACTCAGGATTTTCTTGACTCCCAAGGGTTACAAAAACATTCTTAGTCAGGTATTAAAGTTATTTTCACCCAGTTATTACTCATAGATGCATTTCAAAGGTGGTATTAGACATAGTTAGACCAGTTGGTCTCAACTTTAGTATAACTTACAGAGCTCAGCCCTACCCTCCCACCCCGTAAGAGTTGCTGATATAGTAGGTCTGGGGTAGGGTGCAAGAATTTGCATTTCTAACAAGTTTCCTAATGAAGCTGATCTGGGACCACAGTTTGAAAACAACTGTGTTATACAGTAATTTGGGACAGATTGTACCTGACACTGATCTGCAATGCTGTCAACTCTGAGGTTTGTTTTAGGCTGAAGAGAACCATTATGTACAAGTGGGAGGCCTTGTGCTGGAGAAACTCAGTCTTTCCTCACAGGGTTGTATGTGAAAGTCCTTATTGGTTCCTCATAAATGTTTGTTGGATCTCAGTCTCTTTCCTGCATATACATTAGGTCCTGATACTTAGGAATTGAAAGTATGTATCTGACATAAGCTGGATGGGAATTTAATCAGCTTGAGAAACTCTCATGGGAGGTGTGGAAAGATGAATATGAGATAAGAGAAGGAAATATGGAGCTGCCAGTACATTTCAGCAGTGTTGTACACATGATATTAGCCTCATTATACAAATGAAGAAAATGATGGGGGGTTGCAGAGGGTGCCAAAGTAACTTGTAGGTGGTTATTATTTTAATATCATCATTACTAATATTCTATTCGTGAGTGATTTAAAGAAAGTCTAACCATATCTGATACTGCTTGACTTTTACATAAATTAATATGCTGAATATTTTCATTTTAGATTGCAAATTCAACTGCCATAAACGCTGTGCATCAAAAGTACCAAGAGACTGCCTTGGAGAGGTTACTTTCAATGGAGGTAAAATTCTTTTTCTTAATTTCTGTGAAAGATCAGAAAAGGCCATGATTCTTTGGTGTATTATCTTTGGATAAGGTTCTGTTTTCCTAATTTGTTTCTTAAAGATTTTCTTCTGATTTAATAATCAAGCAAAATACAGAGACCACTGACAGTATACATTTATTAGTAATCATGCCTTCCCATCTTTCCTCTGGCCACCTGTTACTTTGTAGTCTAATATAGCCAGTGGTACTACATATCCTCTTTCATTTTTAGACATAAAAGAACTTGTTTTAAAACCCCGCTCTTGTCTCTATTCTTTCATAGTTCTAATATGTACTAACTGCTTGCTATACCAGGCACTGTTATAAACTCTTTAAATATATTGACATTTCAACCTAAGAACAACCCTTTGAGGTAGGTACTAAGAGATGAGTAAACTGAGGCACAAATACATGAAGTAACTTGCCCCAGAAATACAAGCAATAGGTGTCAGAGCTGGAAGTTAACCAGACCCACATGGTCTGATTCCTTAGTCCCTAGTGATTAGAACACACTATACTGCCTCACTGTCCCTTTCTCTGTCAAATAATCATTATCCATTTTCCCTTTGGGGCCTTTTTTTGTTTGTTTTCAAGATAATACTAAGCAAGGCAGGTCCTTTTTTTGGAAGGAAGCAGTAAGGACTCTAACCTTTCAGCATAATTTTCCTTTAACAATTTACATGACTGGTAAAAATTTCACGTAAGTAGTTCTGTAAAAGGAAAAGCATAAAAGGAATGAAAATTCTCTTTGGCAGAGTTTAATTAACATTTTCTCTTGTGGCATGTTTTCTATGGTTGTTGGTTGTCTTAGTCTGTTTGTGCTACTATAACAAAATACCATAGGCTGTGTAGCATATAAACAACAGAAGTTTATTTTTCATAGTTCTGGAGACTAGGAAGTCCAGGGCACTGACAGATTCTGTGTCTGGTGAGGGGGGTCCCATTTCCTGGTTGATGGCACCTTGTAGTTGCATTCTCACATGGTGGAATGAGAGAAGGAGCTCCTGTGGGCATATTTTATAAGGGCACCCATCCCAAAGACTCCACCTTCCAAAGACCCACCACCAACTAATACCCTTGCCTTGGAAGTTAAGATTTTTAAGGGGAACAAACATTCAGACCATAGCACTGATAAGAGCTTGACAGAGCATGATTGGTTTTCTCTTTCGGTTAATCTGAATTAGTATAGTTTGTCTATGACTAAAGACTTTAAAAAATTTATACTTCATGTATTTGTGTTTTCGTGCTTTTCTACCTTTTAACAAATGGATACGAAATACAGTTTATCTTAATGTGCATTTGATTACTAGTGAGATGCCCAAACTCACTAGTAATCAAAGAAATGTACCATTTTACATTAGCAGTGTATGAGGATTCTGATTTCTCTACATCCCTACCACCACTTATTGTATCTTTTTGATTACAACCATCCTAGGTAGTGCGAAGTGGTATCTCATTGTAGTTTTCATTTACACTTCCATGGTGGCTAACAATATTGAGCATCTTCATGTGTTCATTTGCCATTTTTATATATTGTTTGAAAAACACACCTATTCAGATCCTTTGCCCATTTAAGTTATTTATCTGTTTATTTTTCATTGAGTTGTAAGAATTTTTAAGTACCCTGGATACTAGTCCCTTATCTGGTATATGATTTGCATATATTTTCTCCCATTCTATGGGCTTTCCTTTCACTTTGTAAGGTATTGTTTGTAGCACAAAAGTTTTGTATTTTCATGAAATCCAATTTATTTATTTATTTATGTTGTCACTTATCTTTTTGGTGTATTAAGAAAGCTTTGCCTAACCAAGGTCACAAAGATCTACTCTCATGCTTTCTCCTATGAGTTTTATAGTTTCAGCTCTTACATTTTATGTGGTCCACTTTGAGTTAATTTTTATATATGATTTACATCTTCATTCTTTTGCATGTAGATAATACAGTTATCCTAGCACCATTTACTTAAAAGACTATTTCTTGCCCATTGAATTTTCTTGACACTCTTGTCAAAAATCAGTTGACCATAATGGTGGTGGCTTATCTTCGTTTATAGTATCTTTTGTCATGTGGAAATTTAAAATTCTAACGTAATTGAATTAATTAACTTTGTGCCTTATGGTTTGTGTATTTTGTATCTTCTTTAAGAAATACTTTATCTTGGGCTGGGCGCAGTAGCTCATGCCTGTAATACTAGCACTTTGGGAGGCCGAAGTGGGTGGATCCCCTGAGGTCAGGAGTTCGAGACCAGCCTGGCCAACATGGCGAAACCCCATCTCTACTAAAGATACAAAAATTAGCTGGGCATGGTGGTGGGCGCCTGTAATCCCAGCTATACTCGGGAGGCTGAGGCTGGAGAATAGCTTGAACCTGGAAGGTGGAGGTTGCAGTGAGCCGAGATCACACCATTGCACTCCAGCCTGGGTGACAAGAGTGAAACTCTATCTCAAAAAAAAAAAGAGAGAAATACTTTACTTAACTCATAAAGATATTTTCTTACATTTTAAGACTCTTAAGACTTTTTTCACATTTAATAGACTTCCTCTATTAATACAAAAATCTGAAATTCATTTAAAATTTTACCAGAACCTTCCAGTCTGGGAACAGATACAGATATACCAATGGATATTGACAATAATGACATAAATAGTGATAGTAGTCGGGGCTTGGATGACACAGAAGAGTCATCTCCCCCAGAAGATAAGATGTTCTTCTTGGATCCATCTGATCTCGATGTGGAAAGAGATGAAGAAGCCGTTAAAACAATAAGGTAACATATATACATATTACAAGCTACTTCCAGATGCAAGGTCAGTTCAGGATCTCATTAAGAAAAAGCCATGTCTCTTTAAGTGGGACCTTAAAAGTAACTTAAAATCTAAATAAATTGTGGCTAATTCTTTTACATGCAATGTAGTATTTCCGAAATAAATTATATCACCCTTGCCATCCACTCAAGATGGGGAGGTATGAGAATCCTTGTTTTTGTTTGTTTTTTTGTTTTGTTTTGTTTTAAAGAAAAATGCTTTATTTATGTATGTTCTAGATATAAAACCTAGTTGTAGAACAGTCACTGCAAGGTATCAGTATTGAACTTCCAGTTAAAGCAACCTGTTTTTCACACAGGCAGCTTTAAGTGGTAGTAGAAACGGCAATAAAGAATATACTCATGAAAATGTTGCACAAGGATAATGGTGATGAAGTTGAGGGCAGTTTTCATATTGCCACAGTTAATCTGACTATTAGCATTTTGTAAAAATACTATTAGACTGTAAAACCATTCTAAATATGCCACTATGCTCATAGAAATTCAGTTTTTGTAGCCTAAAGGATATACTACCTTGTAGCAAAATGTCCCCATTTTGGCAGGTTTTGTTTTTCATTGGAAACGAAGAGTTACTTAAAATGAGTCATTTATTACAATCTCAGATGGCTGAGTTGTCATTTATTCAGTTTGGCTTATCATTAAAGAACAGTTGTTAGTATCATTAGCATTATTAACAAAAATGTTGTTTACCCATTTTGGAGACTATTCCAGAACCTAGCTAGTTGGGTTTTTTTTTTTTTTTTTTTTTTTTAGACAGAGTCTCGTCCTGTCGCCAGGCTGGAGTGCAGTGGCGTGATCTCTGATCACAGCAACCTCTGCCTCCAGGGTTCAAGCGATTCTCCTGCCTCAGCCTTCCAAGTAACTGGGACTACAGGCACACATCACCACGCCCAGCTAACTTTTGTATTTTTAGTAGAGACGGGATTGCACCATGTTGGCCAGGATGGTCTCGATCTCTTGACCTTGTGATCTGCCCGCCTTGGTTTCCCAAAGTGGTGAGATTACAGGTGTGAGCCACGGCGCCCGGTGAACCTAGCTGGCTTCTTAATCATGAATACTTCATAGTTTAAAAAAGAAAGTATTTAACTGTTTGAGGCCCACATTTCAAAACAGTGTATTTTATACATACATCCCAAATTTTAGTTATTGAGCCATGTTTCAGTGCTGCCTGATTTGACTCATTACATTTTCTTAATTAGTATCTGTAAGTCATTTTCCTTTAAATAACTTCTAGTAGAGGTACATTTTGCTAACAACATGATTAACTGGATTTGACATTTGAGCCATGTGAATTCGAGTTATATATTTGCATTTTGCCTTGTTATGGATTTGTTAGTCTATCATGCTGCCTACAGCAAGAAAACTCTTCAACAGCAAGCCCACATGAGATCCTCTCCTGGGCTCCAAATATTTCAGTTTGGGAGGGTGCTTTCTGCTGTGCTCATTGTTGTTTTATTTTATTTTTTTTTTGTGATCCTCCAGAAAACATTCATGACAAGTAAATAGGATTTAAAATATTAGTTTAAAATAGAATCAATTATGTATCATCATAACAGGATTAATTTTTCTTAAGCCATTGTTTATTTTACTAAGATATTTTGAAAATTTTTAGCTTAATTATCTTTCAGAAGGCTTCATGTTCCTACAGTATTTATGACTTTTTAAAAATCTACACAAACTTATAAATTTTAAATATTTTTTAGTCCATCAACAAGCAATAATATTCCGCTAATGAGGGTTGTACAGTCCATCAAGCACACAAAGAGGAAGAGCAGCACAATGGTGAAGGAAGGGTGGATGGTCCATTACACCAGCAGGGATAACCTGGTCAGTAATCAGAAACGTTTAATATGTTAGTAAGACTTTGTTATGAGTTTCATTTTGTGCATTTTTTAAATCAAAATGATGATGAGATACATATTAAGACACTATATACACTGCCGCAATTTGTAAAAGATGCACTGGAATTATAGTTATATTTGTAAGGAATTTTTAACAGGCAGAATATTTAATGTATTGTCTTTACAAACAGTCAATATTAAAAAAAAAAAATTGACAAGCAGTCAGTATTCAAAAAGGATCTGAGATTGTTCCACAATAAAAAATAATTAACTCGAAACACAATGGAGTCACAAATAGAGATAGAAGGAACTAAGACTTCATCTAAAAAGCCAACTAATTACCAAAGATAGGAAGGAAACATATTTGGTTTTATGTAGACTTTAACTTGGTGTAAATATGCAAGTTGTTTTTTAGATCCAGCAAAGACAAGGAATGATGGCATTCTAGTAGACAACAGATTTGAAGAATCAGCGTGGTATAATAGCTAAGAACATAGACTTTGGAGCTAGACTGCCTAAGTCTCTGTAACTTACTATAAAACTGGATGAACTTGGGAAAGTTACTTAGTTTCTTTATGCTTTCATTTCCTTGTGTAAAACTGGCATAATAATGGTAACCACCTAATAAACCCAAATCAGTTAATATATGAGAAGATCTTGGAACAGTGTCTGGCATACAGGAAGCACCCAATAAATATTAGTAGCTAGTATTTTATTTTTAAAGTTTGCTGAGTAGATTATTGAAACAAGCTTTCTAATAAACCTTTTAAGAATAAAATGTACCCAATACATTTAGCTGGCGTAAAGTTTTGTATGATGACAACAGTATAGACTGCAGTGTGTGTTTTATTTATAGTTCATATCCTTGCGAATGTAACTTGAAGTGGTGTGCCTACATTTGCGAATTTAATGGTATATCAAAGGTGCTATTACATCAGATTAATGGGGAAAGATAGTTAATTCAGTAAATGGTGTTGGGACAACCATGTATCATTTTGAAAAAGATAAAGTTATATATATCTCATACTTTATACATAATAAATCTAAATGTATCAGAGATTTGAATGTAAAGAAATTTAACAGAAGAAACTTCAGGAGAATTATTTTATAAACTCAATAATAAAGAATAAAAGATCAATAAATTCAATCTCATTAAAAAATTATATGTGGCAAAATCCAAAAGTAAAGACAAATGAGAAACTAGAAGAAGTATTTTCAGCTCATTCTAAACAAGGGTTAATTCCATAAGATGTGAAGAATGCCACAAATTGATAAGAAAAAGACCACAACACAATAGGAAAATGAACAAAGAATATGAACAGAGAGTCTCATAGGAAATACAAATGACTCTTACACAAAAGAACTTGATTTCATTTATAATAAAAGAAATATCACTTTAACCTTTCACTGAAATGTCAGTTTTTATTTTTCAGTATAGCAAAGATCAAAAAGTTAACATACTGCATTAATGAGGGTGTGAGTAACTAGGGACTCTCATATGTTGCTGAAGAGACTATAAATTGGGTCAAATCTTGTGTAAAATAATATAACACTATCAGGCAAAATTACATGTGCAATGTCTGTTGACCCAGCAAATCAACTTCTAGAAATATAGCCTATAGGTAAATTACATATTGTTATGTGTGTATGTGTGTAATATATATGTATTCATGTGTGCATATATAAAATTCTCTAAAAGGATTCCCAGAAACCTGATAACTAACATGCTTTGCCTGGAGTAAGGGTGAGGAGTGGGGATGAGTGATGGTGGGAGTGCTGCTTTTCACCATACATCCTTTTTATATCTTGAGAATTTTGAACCTCATGAATCTTATTCAAAAATACAAATTTATGAATGTAAATGAAGGGAAAAATTAGGTACAAGCACTTTGGAGGAATCATTTTTGAACCTCACAGTTTTCCAATCTTTATTTTATAGAGAAAGAGGCATTATTGGAGACTTGACAGCAAATGTCTAACATTATTTCAGAATGAATCTGGTTCAAAGTATTATAAGGTAAGGATTTTACATTTTAAAAAATATAAGTGTTAAAATAGTGTGTTTTTTTCAGATAATACTCATTAACTGTTATATTTGAATATATATAATGACTCTAGCTAGTATGATTTATAGAAGTCACTGTTAGGTTCCTTGTTGAAGCACCTATTTCCCATACCAAATTTCACTCCCCCACAGCAGCTCTCCTACCAGACTGTTTGTTGTTGTTGTGTATTTATTTATTTCTGGCTTGCCTGTCAGGTTGCTGCTGCTTTCCTTCTGGATACTATGATTTAGATTAGACTGCTTAGAAAGTCCCATCATCATTGCCTGTCCAGAAGAGGTCAGTGAGGTATTTAGTATTTCTCCCACCTTCCACCCTTACCTTGGGTTCCAATTCCCAATTGCTTGTTTTGGCTTTTAATCTCCTTTTTACAGTCTTCCTTGCTTGGCTTACTCCACGTTTTGCCACATCATGAACTGACAGCAAGCAAGATTATAACCAAGCAGTTAGGTCAGTAAGAGAGAATGGGAACTAATGGCTTGCTTTGAGCAGGTGTTTTTTTGTTTGTTTGTTTTTTATTAAGTTTTTTTGCCTTAGGAAGTAGACTAAAAACATAATGATTGCTACAGTTTACCCTGGTGGACAGAACCAGAATGGAGTGGCTTAAACAACTGACCAAGATTCTGCTTTTTCTGCCATTATTTCTGCTGCTTACTTACTTTCTGCTTCTTTCTTTCTTCTATATCTTGTAGAGTACAGCCACTAGATAAGTAGTTGTGAAGTTGAGTTAATGACGGTTGGAAGTTAGAAGTGTTGGAAATAGTGGCAGATTACTCTCCTAAATCTTCTCCTTCCTTGCATCCTAATGATCTGCTACTGGCTTAGTTATCATAGTCCATGCTCTGCCTCTGGCATTGCTGGACATTGCAGCTCATTCAAGACAGGCCATGTCATAAGACTCGACTCTGTGTTACATGTTGCATACTTGTGTCTGTCTGAATGGCATTCATTGAAATGCCTATCTCTGGTTCTTTAGTGTATTTAAAAGTAAAAACAAAGATGTATTCTTATTTTTCAATGCTTAATTTTTTACTTCAGGAAATTCCACTTTCAGAAATTCTCCGCATATCTTCACCACGAGATTTCACAAACATTTCACAAGGCAGCAATCCACACTGTTTTGAAATCATTACTGATACTATGGTATACTTCGTTGGTGAGAACAATGGGGACAGCTCTCATAATCCTGTTCTTGCTGCCACTGGAGTTGGACTTGATGTAGCACAAAGCTGGGAAAAAGCAATTCGCCAAGCCCTCATGCCTGTTACTCCTCAAGCAAGTGTTTGCACTTCTCCAGGGCAAGGGAAAGATCACAGTAAGCAATAAACCTCTTGATGGCTTTTTCTCCTCTTTAGTTCTTAAGCACTTTGTGGGTATGGTTGTGTTCCTTTGTTCCTTTTAATGTTCATCCTAAGCTTTGTCTTTAGTAACCAATACCATTAGTTAACTCTTTTTTTTTTTTGAGACAGACTCTCACTCTGTCGCCCAGGCTGGAGTGCGGTGGCGCGATCTCGGCTCACTGCAAGCTCTGTCTCCCGGGTTCATGCCATTCTCCTGCCTCAGCCTCCCGAGTAGCTGGGACTATAGGCGCCCGCCACCGCACCCGACTAATTTTTTGTATTTTTAGTAGAGATGGGGTTTCATCACCGTGTTAGCCAGGATGGTCTCAATCTCCTGACCTCGTGATCCACCCACCTCAGCCTCCCAAAGTGCTGGGATCACAGGCGTGAGCCACCACACCCGACTGGTTAATTCTTTTATAAAATTGTATTGGTTATAGTATATATATATGTACATACAATGCCCAGTGCTAGGCAGAGTCACTTTTCCTACATGATAATCCTAGCTATACCATCTGTTATATGATCAAGCAAGTACTTTACCTCACTGTAGTAGTAAGTACTTCATAGGGTTTTCAGTATTAAATGAAAGAGAACCTGTGAGATACAGAACAGTGCTTGGCATCCGTAAAGTCTCATTGGATTATGCCTACTACTGGTATTAATATTTTGCTTTATAGTGGGATATAAACAGGCAATAAAGTATTACGGTTCACATCACACTCATGAAATCTGTGAAGTCAGAAATGCTGTATTAAAGCATACAGAAATATTTAAAAATCATTGAAACATGTTTTGCACCAACAAAATTTATATAATTAAACCTAAATTGGATAAAGGTTCAAAAGTAAACAGTTAACAATCGAAAGGTCACTATAATGCCACTTCTCCCTCATTAACATTGTGTTGCTTATAGGGACACATAACTCATTCATTTGAGAAATATACTCAAATTGAAATACGTATCAACAACTTTCCAAATGTAGTTTATTTTAGTTTAGCTGTATTATTTTGTACAACTGTTGTGCTAGGCCCTGAACTAAAATACAAAATAAATACAGAAATCATAAAAGCTCTTTAGGGAGAGATGGGATATATAAAGGTATTAGATGGTAGCATAAAGCAGTACAGTGCAAAAGTGAGGAATACATTACATAAAAAACTCAGATACAGACAGGAAGAGTAAACAAGACTTCACAGAAGAACCTGATTTGAATCTCAGGTAGGAATACAGTAGGCAGAGCTGAATGGGAGTGATGGAGGGATAACATTATTTAGTTGAGACAGGTGTGATGAGGATCATGACTGTGTACATGTTTGGTGTTCAGTACTGATTTTGGGTTGGAATGGGTGTAGGTAGATGGATGTTTCACGGTGGTTCTTAAGTTTTGGAGGTTTTTAGACAGAACTCTATGTCATTCTCATTAAAACTAGGACTGTTTCCTCAAAATAATACAGGCACTTACACACTTTTTAAAAGATAAATGAAGTGATTTATTTCAGGTAATAAATGTATTAAAGTACCAAAAAAATGCAACATTATAAAATTATAAAAATGCAAGCAATTTATAAGTGTATAAAAACTCTTTGTTCCCCAACCCCACCTCTTCTACTCACCAGAAGTAATCATAGACTTTTGTTTTTAATTTAAGCACTGCTACCCTGCAATCCCCTGGACTCCGCTTCCCCTCATCCCCACCATGAGACAGGGTCTTGCTATGTCGCCCAGGTGAGAGTGCAGTGCAACCTCAAACTCCAGGGCTCAAAGGATCCTCTTGTCTCAGCTTCCTGAGTAGCTAGGCCTACAGGTGCACACCACTGTGCCTGGCTAATTTTAAAATTTTTTGTAGAGATAGGGTATCATGTAGCCCAGGTGGTCTCAAACTCCTGGGCTCAAGTGATTCTCCTGCCTCAGCCTCCTAATGCACTGGGATTACAGTGCAACTTCCCTTTTTAACTCAGTAATAATCATGACTAGCTTTCTGACTTTCTGATTCAGGATTTATAGCCCTACATCATCGATTAAATGTTGAGATAGTATTCTTTTGTATGGATGTATCATCTAGTTTCCTATTGATGGGTTGTATGTGTAGGTTTTTTTAATGTACATAATTGTATTAACTGTGTGTTAAACTTTTTAAAGTTTGATATACCATGAGCATTCACATGTCAGTAAAGATTAATATTATTTTCATATACTAAATTTTGTCCTTTTCTCATCTATCTTTTTTATATTTTACAGAAGATTTGTCTACAAGTATCTCTGTATCTAATTGTCAGATTCAGGAGAATGTGGTAAGTAATCATTATAGCTAACATGTAAACTGGGTGATTAAGGAAAATAAAAGGTGAAAATCTTTATTAGAGAAATTGGTTCATCGCCCAAAGTACTAGGCTAGACTTTACGGTTGATAACTTCCCTAAGGAGTTCTGCCTTATAGAGGAAACTAAGGCAAATTTTTTAAATTAAAAATAACTTTTTCACTAGAAAAAGTTACATTAGAATATTACAAAATGATAAGACCGGTTCAAAGAGAAGGCAAACATTACTTCTTGTGGGGTCAGCAGGGAAAGCTTCCTAAAGGAAGTGCAATTTGAGCTATACCTGAAAGGATGGAATGGATTACTGACAGAAGTGCTGAAGGGATGAGGGTTGGGGAACAACCTTTCATGCAAGTACAGGGAGCACCAGGATGAACAAACAGGGAAGCAGGAAATGGACTCTTAAGGAATGATGAATAAATTAAGTTTGGCTGGTGTATATAGGTATGCTTAGGGTTTTACAACAGGTCAGCAACTTTTTCCATAAACTTCTTAGTAAATATCTTAGGCTTTGTAGACCAGCAGTCCCTAATCTTTTTGGCACCAGGGACTGGTTTTGTGGAAGAGTTTTTCCATGGAGGTCGGGGTTGGGAGATGGTTTCGGAATGAACCATGTCGATCATCAGATTCTCATAAGGAACGCACAACCGAGATCCCTCGCATGCACAGTTCACTGTAGGGTTTGCGCTCCTCTGAGAATCTAATGCCTCTGCTGATACGGCAGGAGGCGGAGCTCAGGCAGTAATGCTTGCTCGCCTGCTGCTCACCTTCTGCTGTGCAGCCCAGTTCCTAACAGGCCATAAACAGTTACCAGTCTGTGGCCTAGGGCTTGGGGCCCCCTGTTGTAGACCATATACAACTATACAACTATGCGGTTGTGGCAAGAAAGCAGCTATAGGCAATATATAAGTGAATGGGCATGACTGTGTTCCAATAAAACTTTATTTATGGACCCTGAAATTGAATTTAATTTAATATTTACAAGTCACAGAATATTATTTTGATTTATCCAGTCATTTAAAGACCATTTTTAGATCAGGGTCCATAGAAAAAGAAGCAGCAGGCCGAATTTTGCCTACAAGCCGGAGTTTGCTAACCCCTGGACTAGAGGGAAAACAGGCTAGAAAAGGAAGTCAATTGTTTGTTATATATAATTTCTCAGATTAAAATCTCTCTTTTCTACTTGGGGCACTTAGCTGTTACAGTTCTTTAACTTATAAATGTTGTTTAAGATTTCTAAGATTGCAATGAAGATTGGACTCTAGTAATGTTATTGGAGATAGAGAATTTCAGAGATATAATCTGAGTCTCTTGTCCTGTTGGGAGGTAGAATAGACACCATATTCTTGGGGAGAGACGGAGGAATATCAAAAAACATGAGAGCTCAAATTTTGAATAATCCCTTGGGAACTGAGGATATATCCATCCATGTCATAGGGGGAAAAGGATTCAGAATTGGCTTTTAACAATTGTATATACACATACATACACACACACTTTCCTAGCAGTTATTATATATACACTGGATGCCTCCTAATCTGATTAGAACCAAAATTTGGTTAAACAAAAAGTTGATTAAAGTTGGGAGGCTTATAAAAATGGTTCTTACAAACCTTAAAATTTTAATTACAACTTAACACATATACATGCATATTCACTGGCTTTTGTTGCAGGGCTGAGGCTTTGTCTTTATAAGTGTGGGTCTGCTAAGTGAAGTTCCACTTTTTTTTTCATCAGTCACGCCTATAATGCAATTTTGACACTAAACATCCCGAATTAGTATATTAGTTCTGTTAGTTCTCACAGCAACAGATACTACAAAAAAGAAAAAAAAAGGGAAGGGCAAAGAGCAGTGAGGAAAGATAGAGGAATGCATTTGAGTTACAGACTTTCTCTCATACATATTCTTTTATTCAGTCTCAAAGTCAGGCTAATCCCAGTAATACGAACTTTTGAGTTTTTCTTTCAAAAACCAAAGACAGCAAATCTCTTTAAAGGTAAAATAGGTAAAATTTCATTTCTAATTTTTTTAGGTAAATTTATTTATAGAGATCACTACTTAATAAATATAAGATTTTTTTTCTTCTTGAGATGGAGTCTTGCTCCTGTTGCCCAGGCTGGAGTGCAATGTCACGATCTTGGCTCACCTCAACCTCCGCCTCCTGGGTTCCCACGATTCTCCTGCCTCAGCCTCCCCCCAAATAGCTAGGATTACAGGCATGCGCCACCTCACCTGGCTAATCTTGAATTTTTAGTAGAGACGGGGTTTCTCCTTGTTGGTCAGGCTGGTCTCGAACTCACAACCTCAGGTGATCCGCCTGCCTCAGCCTCCCACAGTGCTGGGATTATAGGCGTGAGCCACCACGCCAGGCCTAAATACAAGATTTTTAAAATTCAAAGCATTTTTTTCCTGAAAGTCTTACACAATACATTATACTTGCACATAAAATTTGGGCTTAACCTCTTATAGAACATAGAAAGCCTATGTTTTCATAAAATAGTTTGCACTTTATGGAAATCAGTTGCTTCTAACATAAACAAAAATGTATTTAAGTATTTGAATGAAGAAAGTCAGAGATGTTGACATTGTATTATAGAAATAAATAATACTAACTGCTTACTTTATCCTACCAGGATATCAGTACTGTTTACCAGATCTTTGCAGATGAGGTGCTTGGTTCAGGCCAGTTTGGCATCGTTTATGGAGGTAAGCAACTACAGCCATTTGCATATTGTGCACATTAAAAACTGGAAAATGTGAAACATCTGCCAGCTGTTTTGTCATCTCATAGTTTTGTCCAGTGGCCTTTTTTTCAAAGACTGACTTGTATCTTTCAGCTAAATCCTTCTCACTGTAATTTGAGTATTCATTCCTTAATTTCATTGCAAACTTTAAAAAGTAACAGAATCAGAAAATTTTACAGTATTTTTTATCTCTTCTTGTAGCTCACACATAGAGATGTTTGTCGGAGGCAGCGGGGAAATGGTTTGAAGTTTATGTTGGGCTGAGTGGGCTTATTCATTGAAGTGTATTTCCTACTAGTATTCCAACACAAATGGCACCATTTGTCTACTGTTGGCATGATTGTTCTGTCAAGTCTGAAAACCTGAACCTGAAATCCAACTCTGCGATTTAGGATATTGATGAAGTCATTTAACCTCACTGTGCGTTAGCATCTTCAGCTGTTTAATGGAGCTAATAAAACCTGACCTGTGTAGCTCATAGGGCTTAAATATTAATTAAACTTAATATATGTAAAAGTACTAAGATACAAAAGAAATGTTAAACCCTTGTTACCCCTTGTTAAGACTTGGTACAGTAGTTTCTTAGTTGGCTGTTCTGCCTCCATTCTTACCTTTTCATACAACTCTTGGAGTGAATCTTTCAGAAAATTCACATCTGATATTAGTATTACCTCACATAGAACCCTTAAGTGGTTCACAGTCATCTACAGATTCATAGCCAGTTTCCTTAGCAGAGGATTTCAAGGCTGCTGTGAATCTCCCTGCTTCTCTAGCCTCAGTTCTAATTGCAACTTCCTCTTTGCTTTATATCTTTTCAGTCCTATTTACATGCCTCCATACCCTTTGCCTCTCTGCTCCTTCTCCACCCGTTTGTCTGTCTAGTGAACCTTTTTTCATACTTCAGGGCTCAACTAAAGGGTTTCCTCTGTGGAAATTTCTTGTCCCCATACTTATCTCTCCATCAAATAAAAACATTGTTCCCCTTTAGTACTCGTGCTACCTAACATACATACTTCTATCACAATATCTATTACCCTTTGGGTTTATATTATTGTCTTCCCACTGAACTTTATTGTAGGGTTGGCTGTGAGATGTCTGGATTTTCTTTGTATTCCTAGCACCTAGTGTTGTGACATAAAACAGTTGCCCAGAAAATGTGTTGACTCTGCATGCATATACAGTATCTATGGTTTGCAACTTCAGATTTGTCAGTTCTAAGAGTAGTTACATCTCTGGAGGACTTCCCGTCATCAAAGGAACAAAGAACTGTCTGAGGTACCTTTGGCTTCTTACCAAAATTGCACACATTTGTTCAGTCTTTTCAAGTAGACTTACGATTGTGCCATTGAGACAAATGAGTTAATCTAAAATAAATAGCTATGTAGAGAAGAGCAAGTCACATACATATTCGAAGAACAAACACCAAAAATATACCTGTCATTTTCACTGCTTAATCTATAGCATCTAAAGGCATACCTCGTATATAATAGGTATAACTAGTTAATTTGAATTAATAAATGAGGGAATGACTGTTTATTATAATAGTCTTCTATCTTTTTTAAATATCTAGATTCTAGAACACAGAGACAAATACAAATTTTTTATATCTAGATTCTAGAATATAGAGACACCCAGAGTTTGTGGGTACATGGTTAAATCACTCTGTGCTGACTTCACTGAATCTAGAATAAAATTGATTCATTCATACAGTATTTCCATCTTGACAGAGTCTCTGAAGGACTAGGTCAGGGTAATTATCATTTATTTAACAAGGTAGATTACTTTTCAGCAACAAGTTCATTCAAATTTTTTCCTGTTTAGATAATGCAGCTGACTTTATTAGGGGCAAATGTTATGTATGGAGGGGAAAACAATTTTTTCCTAAATTAAAGGTGAGTGAAGGAGTGTGGAGAAAGAACAAAAATGAGCCAAAAAGAAAATTCAAGAGTAAATACATATAAATTTCAGTCTGTGGACAACTCCCTAATAAAGCTGTCAGTTTGCTTCATTCTTTCCTATTCTTTTTTTCTTAATAGGAAAACATAGAAAGACTGGGAGGGATGTGGCTATTAAAGTAATTGATAAGATGAGATTCCCCACAAAACAAGAAAGTCAACTCCGTAATGAAGTGGCTATTTTACAGGTAAAAAATAAAATAAAATTTAAAAGGTGGTTTATTAAAGAGGCTGGTAAGAATCTGATTTAACTGCTTCTCTTGTTTTTTTAAGAAGGCAAAATTAGATTATGGTAATATAGGCATTATAGGGACTGCCAATATCTTACTTTATGGTAGTAGTTTTAGAATACATTTTTGTGAGTAAAATCTTTTTTAAAAAAGTAAAATTTCATTCTTAATTCATTCCAGGAGCTCAAAATACTTAGGATACTTCGCCACATGTTGTTAGGAGGTTACTGTTATACTCATTCAGTTTTCACAGGTGACATGCTTGATTGTCATAGCAATTACTGTGCAAATAAAGATTGCTTTAAAATTATGTACCTTTTAACAGCATTTATTTCATTAATTTAAAACTCTATTTACTTTTGTAATGGCTTAGTCGATTGGGGCATATTTTAAAGATATATTGGCAATGATTTCAATTCCATAAATTCCTATGTGTTTTTCATCTAGCATTTTTACCCCTTGGAGGGTCATCTAGAAGAATAAAATTCAGCTTGATCCTTGGATCATTTTCTGAATATCATATAAATAATTTATAATACGCAAATGTCTTAGTTATATAGCTTTTGCATATTATTAAAGAAATCATGTTCATATAATAGTTCATGCTGGCCAGGTAAGGTGGCGCAAACCTGTAATCCCAGCACTTTGGGAAGCCAGGGCTGGTGGATCACCTGAGGTCAGGAGTTCGAGACCAGCCTGACATGGGGAGACCCCCATCTCTACTAAATACAAAAACTTAGGCCAGGCGCGGTGGTGCATGCCCATAATCCCAGCTATTCAGGAGGCTGAGGCAGGAGAATCGCTTGAACCTGGGAGGCAGAGGTTGCAGTAAGCTGAGATTGTGCCATTGCACTCCAGCCTGGGCAACAACAGCAAAACTCCATCTCAAAAAAAAAAAAAAAAGCCGGGTGTGGTGGCACATGCCTGTAATCCGAGCTACTTGGGAGGCTGAGACAGGAGAATCACTTGTACCTGGGAGGCGAAGGTTGCAGTGAGCTGAGATCCCACCATTGCACTCCAGCCTGGGCAACAAGAGGGAAACTCTGTCTCAAAAAAAAAAAAACAAACATGGTTAATGCTGTCAGAGCCCCATTTGCTTTGGGTGAAATTCAAGAAGACAAGTCTCCTTCTGAACTTAAGTTTCCTTGAAGAAGGTAAGAAACTTAAATGATTCATTTTACATTTATTATGTTACTTGTTGCTAGTAGTAACATTTGCCTCACTTTTTCAGAGGCATGATAATCAAAAAGCTGGTGGTCAAGTAGGTACCTGTGGTCACATCAAGGCTGTCTCCTCCTATAAAGCTACCTTTAAATAGAGTATTAATAGCATTCATACTCTGTTGAATATGAAGAGTATGAATATGTTGTCAGGTATTTTTTACGTATCTAATTTTGGAACCCTCATTGTCCAACTAGTATGCAAAACAATAAAAGTTAAGGATATATTCCTATGGAATGATTTCTTCTTGATCACAAACAGCTCTGAATAAGCATTGAAGTTTTTTTCCTCTGTTATCAGCTATGGATCATAATAACTAAATTTAGGAATAACCAAGTAATACACAGTCTGAAAAACTTCATTATTTGTATCATTTTGGTTATTTTCATCAATACTGCCCAAACTGGGAATAGATTGGAGGATGTCTCTATGCTATTTTCATACTAACTTTAATACAAGATTATCTTTGTTGTAGATTCTCTTCAAATTGTTTATGTAAGATATTTATACTTTTATATTTGGCTTTCCTTGTGTCAGCATTTATACTTCAGTACTTTTTCTCAACATCACCCAGCAGGAAGGCAGGTTCAGAGTTTGAATCTAAGTCTGTCTGCAAACCACCTGTACTTTCGACTTTACATCATTGGACCGACCCACTGTGTGTGTGTGTGTGTGTGTAGTATAAAGGTGAACTTTAGCTAACTGTATATGAATATTCATATAGAATATTGATATTCTAGAATATTCTATTAGTACAATCTGAATTCATTTAGGAAATACACTTCTTAAAAGGAAACTTTAAAAAATCATACCTCATTTACTGAAATTAGTTTCTAAAGATTTAGTTATGTGAGCATCACAGCTAATCTTTTTCACATGGGTTGGAAATAACCTACTACATTGTTACATGCACTCACACCACATTTTGGCTCTCCTCTTCCCCATCCAACTGTATCATCTTTCCTTTTCCATCTTTGCCCCATGTCATTCTTATCTGTAGTTCTTCATCACACAAACCTTAAAGGCTGTCTGAACTCCTGTAGTTCATCCTGGTGCTGATACCTTTACCTGCATCCCTAGAGGCATCCATAGCTTTTCTTTCCCATGCTCACATATTTAGAGAAAAGATGGGGTGAAGATTGAGCATATTATTATTAAGACTACAGCTTTGGCCTTTCCAGTGGCAAGGAGGAAAAATCACAGGATCATTGATTTAGAAGTGACCTTACAGTTTATCCAGGAGCATCCAACCTCTTTTGAGCTCTTGGTGACAGGCTTTGTAATTCTGTTTAATAGAAAAGAGCACATCCCACTTTTAGATACCTGTGATTATTCTTTATGAAACTGAATCAAAATCACTTGAAAAAGATTCCACTGCAGACAATATAAACAACAAATTGACTCTTTTTTCCCCCCCCAAAAATAGCCATGTTGACTTTCTTGCTATTTCTCAAACATGCCAGACATGCTTCTGTCTCAAGAGGCTTTGCATTAGCTGTTTCCTCTGCCTGGAATGCTTTCTCCCTCAAATATCTGCTTGACATACCAGGATTTTGCCCAAATACCATTTCCTCAATGAAGCCTCCACATTCTATTCAGCATTAAACCCACCCTCCCACCTTACTCCCTTACCTTAACTCTTTTTCTTTTCTCCATGGCACTTATCACCTTCATACTAGGTAATTTACTATTTTATTTCCCATTGTCTGTCTAACCTTGCCACAGTTTATAAGCTCCATGAGGAGAGGGATCTTTGTTAATTTTTATTTAATAATGAATCCAGAATACCTATATACTACTGGGTACATGGCAAAGTCTTATTTAATATTTAATGAATAAATGTTTTATGTGGGAAATTACAACACATTGTTAGATTGAAAAGAAAGTTTGGAATGATTCCCTTTAACTTTTTAAAGTAATGTGTACATTATATATGTCTATATACAGTTAATATACAGAAAAAGAGCCATGCCTACATAAACTGTCAGCCTGGCCACATCTAGGGAGGATGTTGCAAAGCAGGAAAAATATGGGGGAAGGGAGGTTCCTTTTGTTTCCTAGATTATATGGTAATGTAAAATGTTTCTTTTGCTATATTGCCTGAAGAGGGTAGTAGAGTAGTGGGAGAAAAGGTATGGTGTTCTCGTAGGTACCTATGTAATTGGAAAACGTTATCAAAAACCTAGAGAGAAATTTCTGGTTTGAACATTGTGGTGTAAATTCAGCATTTTCCCGTTCTCATCTTGGAAGTAACCCCAAAGCTGTAAGAAAAATGATTAACAGAAGTGAGCATACTTTAACAAAAATAGATGAGAATTCAGAACTATAAAATAATGTATATTTCCAACGACAGTGAAGTTCTGAAGCAGAGGTGCATGCCTCTTCAGGAAGAGAGAACACAGAACTGTTTTTGCTGATGATTCTTTCTGAAATCTACAGCCCTGATGTCCTCCAAAGGTCCCTTCTCCAAACAAAAACCCATTTGAGGGTCATGATCTCACAAGATTTAACTCAAGGGAAAACACATTAAATGAAATGAAAGAAGACCACTTTAACAGTGGAAGAGTGAAAATCATACTACACCAAATAACACCATAAACATTTATAAAGAAAAACTAAAAACAAGGAGAAACAAACACATCAGTAGTCCATGAGAAATGGAGTAGACAGAAATAATTAAGAACTTACAAGGTCTAAACAGAGTAAGGTAGATCTAAGCAGATTATACTGAACTCTGTACCCTAAAAACAAAGAATGCCTCATTAATTCAAAAAAGCAGTAGTATAAACAGTATCCTTTGATCTTAATGCATTAAAGCAGAAATAAATTACAAAATCAGAAAACAATAAGCTTCTTCATGAAAACTTTATTAATTTTTGAATCAAAGAGCGAAATCAAAATTTCAGAATATTTAGAAAACCATGAAAATACCATATATATATATAAGCACCTTTGTACTGTCTTTCAGAAAAAGCTTTATAACCTCAAATGTTAAGCAAGAATGAAAATAATTAAGAATCCAACTCAGGGAGTTGAAGAATGAACAATAAAATAAACCTAAAGAAAGCAGAAAAGATTAACAGATCAAAAATGAAAATAAATAAATACAGAAAAGAAATAAGCCAAAAGCTGGTTCGCTGTGCGGGGGAAGGGAGGAGGTATGTAAAAATAAAATGGCCAGCCTAAGCAAAGAAGAAAATACAATATGATCTTAGGGAGATAACCACAAATACGGCGGGGGGGGGGGGGGGGGGGGGGGGGGGGTGGGGGGGGGGGGCGAAGGAATCTTACGATACTTTGCTCATCTCTATCGGATAAATTTGGAAGCTTGGAGAAAATGGGTAATTCTCAGTGAAAGTATAACTCACTAAAACATACTCCAGAGGAAACAGAAAATTTAAACCAATAGAGGAAGTTGTTAAGGGAGAGAATAATGTTATAGCATACTTCTATTTTTGTGTGTCCACGTGTTTTTAAAGGAGGGCGGGGGGAAAAACATAGAGCCAGACAACTATGGAATAGCAAAACAATCACATTTCTACCTCTGTTGATAAAAGTTATAATATTCTGAATCTTACACTGCTTACTGCCATTGTCACACCCCACCACTATGGGGTATTTAAGTTTCATTTATCCACTATAAAATGTTGTCATTTTGTATTTTGCTACTTGGAAAATGATCTCATAAAATTGGTTTATAATGATTAGCAAACCTATTTTGCATTTGTTATTCTTTCACTTTCTAAACATTTTTGAAAACACCTACCATGATGCAGATATTGAGCTAAAATAACTAAAACAATCTGTGCCTCAGGGAGTTCATTAAACAATGGAGTAAAATATACACATTATTACAATACAGTGGAATAAGTACTGCTGCATATATACAATACAGTGGAAACTACTGCGGTAGTCCAAAAGAGAGAAAATGTGGGCTAAAATTAAGGCTTCAAAAAACATCTTAGACATGGAACTCAGCCTTACATAGACCAAAAACATGTTAGTCCCCCTAGCATAATCAGCTAGCCATATTAAGGAAAAAAGCTAAAGAAAAATGTACAGATTCTCCTCATTTTGCGACGGGGTCGTATTTCCATAAACCCATCTTAAGTTTGAAAATAAGTAGATAAAAATACCTACTGAACACAGCTTAGCCCCGCATAGCCTACCTTAAGCACAATCACTTACATTAGCCCACAGTTGGGCAAAATCATCTAACACAAAGCCTGTTTTACACTAATGTGTTGAATATCTTACGTAATTTGTGAATACTCAAAAACGGAATTTTTTTTGGTATTCAGAATACGGTTTATACTGAATGAATGCATACCACTTTTGTACCACTGTAAAGCTGAAAAATTGTTAAGTTGAACCATTGTAAGTTGGGGACCATCTGGTTATTTTTTTGCTTTTTTTTGGTTTGTTTGTCTTTGAGATGGAGTTTCACTCTTGTTGCCCAGGCTGGAGTGCAATGGCGCGATCTCGGCTCACTGCAACCTCCGCCTCCCAGGTGCAAGCGATTCTCCTGCCTCAGCCTCCTGAGTAGCTGAGATTACAGGCATGCGCTACCACACTGGGCTAATTTTGCATTTTTAGTAGAGACTAGGTTTCTCCATGTTGGTCAGCCTGGTCTCAAACTCCTGACCTCAGGTGATCTGCCTGCCTTGGCCTCCCAAAGTGTTGGGATTACAGGCATGAGCCACCACGTCCGGCCTTTTTTTTTTTTGTTTTTTTTTTTAGACAAAGTCTCACTCCGTCTCCCAGGCTGGAGTGCTATGGCGTGATCTCGGCTAACTGCAGCCTCCACCTCCCAGGTTCAAGTGATTCTCCTGCCTCAGCCTCCCGAGTAGCTGGGATTACAGGTGCCTGCCACCACATCTGGTTAAGTTTTGTATTTTCAGTAGAGATGGGTTTCACCATGTTTGCCAGGCTGGTCTCGAACACCTGACCTCAAACGATCCACCTGCCTCGGCTTCCCCAAGTGCTGGGATTACAGGTGTGAGCCACCACCCTCAGCCTGTATTTTTATTAATAAGGAATAAAAATTGTTTAATCACTTGGTTCATTCAGTAGAACATATTTAAGATTAAATTGGAAGATCTCAAAATGTAGACAAAGGAATTTAGATTTATGTCCAGAAATAAAGAGCTATTGAAGGTGTTTCAGCAAGGCTGACTTCCTGAATTTTTGATGAAGGATTTTCTGCAGTAGAACACAAGATAAATTGCTTTTTTATAAGCATAAACAGTATGGCATTCATATTTATGTATCTCCAACCCTTGTAACCTAGTTATGATCAAGAAACGTGATAATGTGGGTAGAGATATTGAGCCTAAAAAGAGGGAATTATCATTATAATATTATGAGAATCAAGACTTAAATAGCTACCTTAGAAATAAAACTCTTAAGCAAATACCATCACAAATACAGCCCCCAAAGGCCAAAGGTTTCTGTGTAATTGACTAAAAATTTATGGGCAGTTGGTGCCTATTCAGGGAAAGCATGAAATTAGAGCAGTGTCAGATTTTTCAAGTGAGAAGGAAGGAAAAGTAGTAGTAATGGATAAGAGTGATTTATATAATCAAGTTAGGAGAAGATTCTGTCTCTTCAGTGTGGCTACTCTCCAGTACACAACTTGGAGAATCAAAACCTAAGATCCTTTTCATTGATTGTAATTTTTATTTTGTTTGCTTTGTTTACTTCTCTAGGCTTTTTTCTTTCTGTGCCATTTATTTCAGACAGTCATAGCACATCTAGATATTTACTTAGTAAAACTGTTTCTCTGCTTAAGTTGGTCATATAAACATCTTGCAACCTTTCTTCAGAATTTGCACCATCCTGGGATTGTAAATCTGGAATGTATGTTTGAAACCCCAGAACGAGTCTTTGTAGTAATGGAAAAGCTGCATGGAGATATGTTGGAAATGATTCTATCCAGTGAGAAAAGTCGGCTTCCAGAACGAATTACTAAATTCATGGTCACACAGGTATTTTAACTCCTTTTTCTTTTTAACTAGCGATTAAAAATTAATTTTTTTTTTTTTTTTTCGGACAAGAGTCTTACTCTGTCGCCTGGGCTGGAGTACAGTGGTGCAGTCTGTCTCACTGTAACCTCTGCCTCCTGGATTCAAGTGATTCTCGTGCCTCGGCCTCCCAGGTATCTAGGATTGCAGATGCATGCCACCACGCCTGGCTAATTTTTGTATTTTTAGTAGAGATGGGGTTTTACCATGTTGGCCAGGCTGGTCTCGAACTCCTGACCTCAAGTGATCCACCTGCCTAGGACTGCCAAAGTGGTAGGATTACAGGCATGAGCCACTGCACCCAGCTAAACACTAAAATAATTAAATAGCAGTGCTTTTACATGTTGGGTGATTGTGGGAATTGTTAACCTTGAGAAGCAGAATAACACCCTTTTAGCTAAGTCTTGATGAACTATGGTGGAGTTTTCAAATTAAATCATTCAGGGAGTCACATTGAGGTTTACTTGTGATTTTCCAGACATTGAAAAGAAAATCTTCTTTCATAACAGATACTTGTTGCTTTGAGGAATCTGCATTTTAAGAATATTGTGCACTGTGATTTAAAGCCAGAAAATGTGCTGCTTGCATCAGCAGAGCCATTTCCTCAGGTGAGATATTCTCCAGAACCTTTTAAATGATTCTGGCAACATGTTCAAAGTACCCACATAATAAAAGGCAGTGTACTAAGTACTGTTGGTTAAAAATGCATACCATCTTACAGAAATAGTTTTTAGCCTGTAACTGCCAGTGAGGATTAATAACTAAATGAATTCAGATGTTATTAGTTACACTGTTTATATTCAAGACTTTTTAGATTTAACCACATCTAAAAGAATAACTGCACATAGATTCTGCAATTCACCTCTCCCCGGGGGCTGGGAACGAAGTGAGCAAGTATCGACCTTGGTTGGTGCTTGGTACTTAGGATGAATTCCTCATAAATAAAACAAATGGGGTGTTACTGGAAATGGGAGATAGATTTTGGTTGAGGCAGGCAGCCAACTCCTTTTCCTATTTAGAGTATTTCAAACATTTTCACCAAAACCTATTTAAGAATAACATTTCTCATCACCACACACACACACACACAACGGCATCATGCTTCTGTGTCCTGGCTACGTGTAGCACTCTCTTTTTTTAAATTCGGTTGAGTTTTTTTTTTTTTTTCAAGTATTCATCTTGATCCACTAAATTTATTTCATGAAATGGATTCATAACCCAAATTCTGAAACAATCATCCTGAGAAATAAATGGTGGTGGTGGTACCCTGCAACCGTTTTCCATAATTAGCAAGGATGATTCCTCTCATCAGCTCAAATATCTGTTGCCAAACTATTGTTTATATACATTTGAAACGTACATTTAGACAAATGGCAAGACTAAGGGCAACAGATACCTGTTTTCACTTGGTAAATATAACTCAAATTGTCTTTTCAAATAAAAAGATATATTTAAAATCATTCAGCTTTTAAAGTAGTAATCATATTCTTTTATGTTTATGTGGCTAAAAGTGATTTCCTATCATTGTGAGGTCGAAAGGGTCACCTAATAGTTGGTGCAATGTTTTAAATAAACTGCTTCCATATATTATCTCATTTGATCTTCAAAATAGTATAGACAAAAGATGCACACTCAGAGGTAACATTAAAACTCCCACTTTCTGACCTCCACTTTAGTGATCAACAGTGTTCCAGTGAGAAGCAAAGGGACTCTTTTTATGCTCAAGTGTTAGCCATGGCTCCACTTCTTTAGTCAGTTGCCAGACTTCCAAGTCATCTTTACCTTACCAAGATGTGAGCTGAAATCTGGCATTTAACAACAACAAAATAGTTTGTATTTCTTCAGGCTCAGTACTCGTACTCTTCAAAGACACTGAAATCGAGCAGCGGCCAGATTCAGTAATGGCATTGAGCAAATATCATTCATAAAAACGTGTCAGAGTCCACACCCCAGAAATAGCATTTGATAACTTCACTTCTTTGTTTTCTAGGCACTGTTTGTACCACTGTTTTCTAGAGCTTAAATCTCTTTCCTCTCAATTTATATGAATGCTTTTGCTGAAGACATTTTTTAAGTCAGAGCATTTCCTCCAGAAAGTACCTGGCATTTGCTTGTTCACCATGGATGCGGTCATTAATCCCCCAGATCTAAGCCTCTAGAAAAATCTGGGCAGCAAGATAAGTGTTCTGAATTCTGCCAAGCTCATCAACTTCTAGAACTCTCTTTTGAGAAGACATGGTAGTGACTATGGCTACCTTTACATATAACTTTTTTCAAATCTAAACATCTAACTAGAAATAATTTGTTCCATAGTCATAGAAAAGTGTTGCTGTTACTCACTGGGGCAGTCTCCACTGGTGTCCACAGGAAAAGTTACCTTTAATATACCTCAGTTTTATTTACTTGCCAATTTATAACATCCTTAGAAAAGAGATTCTAGGATCAAGCAAAACAAGGGATTTTTAAAATACTGTAACTTTTTTTTTCCTTTTTTGAGACAGAGTCTCGCTCTGTTACCCAGGCTGGAGTACAGGGGCATAATCTCGGCTCACTGCAAGCTCTGTCTCCTGGGTTCATGCCATTCTGCTGCCTCTGCCTCCCGAGTAGCTGGGACTACAGGTGCTTGCCACCATGCCCGGCTAATTTTTTTATATTTTTAGTAGAGATAGGATTTCACCGCATTAGCCAGGATGGTCTCGATCTCCTGACCTCGTGATCCCCCCGCCTTGACCTCCCAAAGTGCTGGGATTACAGGCGTGAGCCACCACACCTGGCTAATACTGTAACTTACTTTTCATTCAACAAACATTGAATACCTTTGTGTGTCCAGGCACTGTAAAGCCACTAAGGATTCAGAAATGAAACAATTCCTGCTCACAGATGATCGGAGAGTGATCTCACAAATGATAGAAAGCAGCACACTCCCGTTTCATAAGAAATAGGAACACACATAACACCAGTCTGGTATTTGGTATTCTGGAAGCTAGAGCTTTTGAAATATGCACTAGGAAAGCTCTTCATACTATGCCAGTCAGGATCACAGGGCTATAAATGTGTCTGCCTTTTCAGAAAAGGATATTTTACAATTTCCCTATCTGTGATTGTTTAATATTCATAATCAGAGCTGGCAAGTATGTTGAAATGATACAGTGTCATTTAGGGACAGGTAGTTACATATATAACACTATAATACAAAATTATCCTTCAATTTCCAGGTGAAGCTGTGTGACTTTGGATTTGCACGCATCATTGGTGAAAAGTCATTCAGGAGATCTGTGGTAGGAACTCCAGCATACTTAGCCCCTGAAGTTCTCCGGAGCAAAGGTTACAACCGTTCCCTAGATATGTGGTCAGTGGGAGTTATCATCTATGTGAGCCTCAGTGGCACATTTCCTTTTAATGAGGATGAAGATATAAATGACCAAATCCAAAATGCTGCATTTATGTACCCACCAAATCCATGGAGAGAAATTTCTGGTGAAGGTAAAAAAAATACTAAGTTTTGGCTATGTGTTTCAAGTTTAAAAATCTTTCTGATCCCAAATCAGTCTGTCTCTTGCAACTTATCTTTTTAATAAATCTCCCATTCATCTTCCAAATTCAACTAGTTGCCAGTTTTTTGAGCACTCTTCTTTTCACACTTTTATCTGTGTCTTCTGTATAGTTCCCAGGCATAGCACTGCCATAGGCCCCAGTGGCCTCATTCTCAAACTAAAATAGCTTTTTAACTGTCTTACCTTTTAAACTCTTCTGGTCCTTCCCAGTCACTACTGCCAAATCCATCTTCAGGAAACATTACTTTCCCAAACACTTCTTTTTAACCACTTTACAGGCATAGTTATCTGTGATATGGTCCATGCTTACCTTCTAGCCTTATCTCCCACTACTCTCTACACAAGCCCAGTTGTTTACTCTTCTGAACTGTTTTCTGCAATTCACTTAGGACTTTTTTTTCCCTTGTCTACAACCCTTCCTATTAAAATTTGAGGACTCCTTATTTTGTGGCTCATCTGTAAAGTTACCTGACTTCTCCTCCACTAAACTGTAAAATTTACTTAGGCTAAAAACATTTGGGCTTTTTTCTTATTATTTTTTATTTTTATTGAGACAGAGTCTCCCTCTGTCACCCAGGCTGAAGTGTGCACAAACACAGCTCACTGCAGCCTCGACTTACTGGGCTCAAGTGATCCTCCCACCTCAGCCTCCTGACTAGGTGGGATGATGGGTATGCACCATGGGCCACCACGCCTGGCTCATTTTTAAATTTTTGGTAGAGATGGGGTCCCACTGTGTTGCCCAGGCAAACTCTTGAACTCAGTTGATCTTCGCAACTTGACCTCCCAGACTGCTGGAATTACAGGCATGAGCCACTGCACCCAGCCCCATTTTTTTCTTAAGTATTCATTCTTTTCATAATCGACTTTTCTAATCTTCAGAATAAGACTGTGAGCTCCTTGAATGAACTTTATATTCACCAGACACACTGCAGTTTGTTTTCCTCTCTCCTATGGACCTCTGCTGGGAAGCTGCATACATCTTTTTCCCACCTAGTGAGGGCTTTTGAATTGGCAACTCCTGATTCTGTACCCATCAAGAATAACTTGGCTGGCCCTCTTTAGTCTACTGATACTGACAAGAAGGACAAGTACACTACTTAAAACATTATCTAACTGCCCCATAGAAGTTAATAGAACCAATGCTGGGGAATACCCCCGTCTGGATTTAGCCAACCCATGTAATGGGTAGATCTTTTTTGTTTTTCCAAAAGTACTAGGCCTAATCATAGGATTAACTAATATTCCATTAAACTGGAAAAAGTTTAAGGAACAACATGTGAAGACAGTAGCAGGTTTGCTTGGTAATAAAGCTAATTGAAGAAGCTCATAAGAAGAGTTTTTTGATGTTAACCAATGTTATCTCAGAACTCCTTAGGCAGTGTGTTCTGTAGAACTCTTCTATCAGAATCACTTGATGAGTTTATTAGAAGAGAAACCCCATAGATTGAGATTCTTTAGTTGGAATGAAGACTCAGGAATGTGCATTTTAAATAACTCCAAATGATTCTGGTGCACATGGTGGGCCACATTTTAAGGAACGATGCATAAAGGTGTGAAGTATTTGGAACACAGAGAAATTCATAAAGTACTTAGGGAAAATCTTTGCTAGTTTGGTAGTATAGAGACAAGAAATAGAACTAGAATGGTACAAGTCTTTCCATTTGGTTCGTGTCTGGGTCTAGCCTTTTGTTATCAATATTTCAAATGTACCATTATATAGGGCTGTAGTTAGTATATAGTTATTGGTTGCCTTGGTTTTGCAGTTGATCCATTCTCCAAATAAGTGAATAAAATATATATGCCAAGAACTCACCATGTACACTAAAACACCCTGAAACCTATTTGTTAAAAGTGTGAACCTTTGGTGGTTACGTTACCACCTCAATGACCATACATAGAGGCAAAGCAGTACTTTTCCAGACCAAGTCAGGGACTAGAGAGCAGCACTGGAGTGGGGTGGGGAGGATCAGAGAGTCTGTTTCATTCATCTTCAAATAATAATAGTTACTACTTAGCACTTAGGGGCTAAGCACTGTTCTAAGCTCTTAACATATGTCAGCAACTTAATGAGGAAACTGAGGCACAGCACAATTTAGTAACTGACCCAGTATCACACAGCCAGTAGGTGGCAGAACCAGACTTCAGCCCAGGCAGTCAGGTTCCAGAGTGTATACTGTACTCTCTACTGCCTTATAAAGGCAATGAAAATTTGACAGATACACTTAAATCAGTAAATATGTATGACTCATTTTACATGTTAGCTAAAAGTCCATGTCCTTGACAAGCAAAAATTCCTCAACCCTGTATTTCTGTGGGTTGAACTGCCTTCTAGGCAGTCACAAGTTTGGCTTGCTCTGTGCACCCAAATTCATATATCTTGTTGTTTTGCCTTTTCCCTTAGCAATTGATCTGATAAACAATCTGCTTCAAGTGAAGATGAGAAAACGTTACAGTGTTGACAAATCTCTTAGTCATCCCTGGCTACAGGTAAAAAAAAATGTAATCTCTCTTTGGCAGTCTTCATTTGAGTAGTTCACTCTGATGTGTCCCACCTAGTGAAACCACTCTAAGATCAGCAGAATAATATAAGTGCTCTTAAGTGATTAATATGTACTATGGCTGAATCTATGGAAACCGTACAGCATTCAAATCGGTAATGACAGGCAATTAAACTCCCATGAACTGAAAGCAATGACTTAGCCTTTCATAGACCTATGTGTTCATTTCACCTTTTTGTAAGATTAGCATGACATATTAATTTATCAAATTTATTTTAAATGTCTACTGAAGGGTTTATTTTTGCATTGAAGAGATTTTTTTTAAATGCCATTTAAAATATTTGGCTTAATTCTCCCAAAGTTACTTTATAGATTTATCAAAAGATACCCTCCAAACTTCAGAGTAAGGAGGGAAGCTTTAGAACTATTTTAAAGGGAGAGGTAGAATTAGCTTTAAAACAAATGTAATCTAGTCTACCAGTTACTAAATTATCCTAATAAGCATCCAAGCACTTTCCCCTACTTTGAGGAGTAAGGTTTAGGCCTCGTGTTGTATAGAACAAAATGTTTTAGTGATTATTATTAGCCACCTAAGAAGCTTGAAGCAATTTTTTTTAAACTTCAGAAATTACTTTCATTCATTGGAGACTGTGTTTGAAAAATTTCTTTAAATTGCTCATTTAAAATATCACAAGTAGAACTTAGTATATAGTAGATACTTATGAGTAGGGCCTGTCAGTTATTTGACTAGGGCACTAAACCAAACCAAACCAAAACAAAACAAAAAAACCAGGTTGACAGTATTTTGTTTCTTTTATGTTTCATCATTACAATTTCATTTTCTCCTAGGACTATCAGACCTGGCTTGACCTTAGAGAATTTGAAACTCGCATTGGAGAACGTTACATTACACATGAAAGTGATGACGCTCGCTGGGAAATACATGCATACACACATAACCTTGTATACCCAAAGCACTTCATTATGGCTCCTAATCCAGATGATATGGAAGAAGATCCTTAATCACTGAGCTAACCTAAATAAGGAAGGATTTCATTTTATGGACTGATATTTTGTTATGTAACTTGTTCTTTGTAGGTTGTCATCTGCAGGGATGCAAAGATATGAGGAAATATAAGGAATCAGTGACACCAGTACTGTAGTTCATAATGAGTAGGTACAGGCAGGAAACTGAATAATAAGAAGTCATAATTGAATCTAGGTGAAGCTTTTTATAAACTTTTTTAGCCTAAGCAATAACTGGTTTTGTAGTTTTTCTTAATCCTTCACTTTAATACAATAGGACCACTTAATTTGTCTTTCCTTTCCTGTTTTTTATATATATATGTATATGTTTTGTTTTAAGCAAAAACAAGTCAAGCTAGCATTCAGTTACTATATAGCTTGGCTAAATTTATATAAGACTTACAAAATTGGTTACTCAACAAGCTTGTATTTAAGAGAGAACTGTGAGGCTACCATTATGTGATGTTACTATAAGGACTTTTAACATTGGTTTAACCAACCATAGAGGCATTGAAGGGTTTTTCTTAGATGCCTAGAAAAAGAGCACTGGGCTGTTTCAACTTTCTTTTTTAGGTCAATCAAGACTCCAAAGTAGTGATTCCTAACCTTTTTGGAGTTGCTCTGCTACTCTGAATATGTTCTGTACAACATAAGGATTGTCACCTTCTGTATGTTGCAACAGCTTCTAAGATAATTAGGGACTAATGATGTTACAAAAGGAAGAGTACTGCTGGTCTAAGTGCTGAGTTGTACATCTTTTCATAGCTCCACTCTGCTGCTAAATATGTATTCTGACACCATCCGGATGCAAGCACTGGAGTCCAGCATTCAGCAGGTGCAGATCTCAGCTTTACACAATTTATCTTTACCTAGGGTTCAGCCAGTAATTTCTGCTTTTTAGCAGGGTCAGTTAATACTACAGTTACTGTATAGCAAATGGTATCCTTTTTTCTCCTTCCCCTAGCCTATTGGGCTTTGCAGATATCTGGAGTGTTTTAAAACAAATTATTTTAAGCAGTTTGGGGGGATGGATTGGAGTGGAGCATGAAACAGTTTATAAGGCTGGGGCTATATTATCAACGCAGCAAATTAAAGAATGAAGACTTCTTTTTACATTTCGGCTCCAGCAGCCGGTATTTAAAAACTATTTTTAAATGTGTTTCCCAAAGAGAGTTTAAGATGTGGGACCATCTGCTTCTAAGAAACAGTGGCTTTTTATTTCTTCATTTCTCAATAATCATTGTAAACTTTTTTATTATTATTATTTTCCTTCTCTACTCTAACAAGAGTAAGAGCAAAACTCTTTCTCAAGTCTTGGATCCACTACTTGTTAATTATGTTGGCCTGGAGAGATGGCAGCTCTGTCTGCAGTTCCTCAGTCTGTAAAATGAGTATTATCATTCTTGCCTCTACCTTTGTCACAGTGTTGTCGTGAAGATCAGATACATATGAATGTAGTCAAATAAACTGAAAACTAGGAAAGTGTTAACTATCATTGCCCACCGAATTTGAGGTAGCAAAAAAAAGTGTTCTTGTATATGAGCAGACTGAGAAGCAGCCTTTCGAGATCCCTGAAGCTAGTCTCCTATCTAGACTAAAAATACCCTTGAAAGAATAGTAGCAAACAGTATGCAGTGCTCCTGTGTTCTAAGTTATTTTATGTTTTAGTTTACCCTCAAAACAGCCATAGTGTTAAGTCATTATGAGCTCCATTTTAAAGAAAACTGAGGCAAGGGGAGATTAACCTACTGCCAAATTTCAAACAGTATATGTATTTGAGACCAGTAGTATGGCTCTAATCTTACCCTTAGCCCTCCCAACCATTATGCTATACTCTCTACCCACAAATACCTCCAGGACATATTTCCCTCTTGGTCATTTGTCCTTCTATAGAAGCTTCAAAGATTAAACGAAATTAATTTTCAAAAAAAAATTTTTAGAAATGTTATTTTCCCTGTGATAAGAGGATGACTCCCCAGTTTCACCAAAGTCTGTTTATATCAACACACACAAAATGGAATAATTCTGAGTCACTAGGCAGTCACTCTACGGTGGTTTTACTACGTAAGGTGAAAATTAACTGGAATGATGTTTGTTTGCTATACTTACATAATCAAACTTTACAAGCCATGAAATTAATTGCACTCTTCGTATTTGTTGTTAAATGCCTAAGAAATTTTCTAAAAATTTTGTAAAGGCACCGTCAGAGAATCTGGAGTTGAATAATTACTCCAGATACTGTGTAACCTGCATAACGTTTTGTCCTTAAGTCGTGTTTGTATAAGAAGTAATTGCTAGAAACATTTGATAATGTACAAAGTAGTCTACAGTGACTGTTCAGTACATTTTTATATTTTTTTGGTTACATCCAACTTTTTGTAAATATACTGGAAGCTTGATAATAAAATGTATTTCCTATCACCATACTTTTCCATGTGAAAACCTGAGCCTATTTCTAGTAGAGGTATCCAAAGAAAAGTTTTATCTTGTGTTATTTTACTACACCTTGGTAAAAGAACTATTTTGGAAACAGTATTTGTAAATGGAACTAATGCTATATTTAAAAACACTGTTTTTTTTTAACCTGCCAAAAATAAAAAAGAAGCTCATTTTATAATTTTATACTAAATTTGAGGTGATTATCTGAAGGTCTTCATTTCTTGTAAAGTTTGGAGTAATTGTAACTATAACTTTTTCAGGAACTACCACCAAAATATCTAACTGTTATACTACCAGAAGGCTTTAAAAAGTTAAAAACCTAATATCAAACTTTCTGGGTGTTAAGATATAAGGCATTGCCTGACTCTAGCCCCTTAATTATAAAAACTTTAACATCTCTGAGAGGAGCGAACTATGGACGTTTTCATCTTTCAAAAATTCTCCCAACCAAGTCTTTGAAAAAAGAAAACAAACACAGGAATATAGAATAAGAATAACTAGGAGTGACCCAAGGCTGGGCAGCATCTGAAAAGCAAGTCCTCCGTCTTCCTTTACTTTAGTGCAGGGGTGTCTAATCTAGCCACATTGGAAGAACTGTCTTGCACTAAACATAAAATACACCAACACTAATAGCTAATGAGCTTGAAAAAAAAATTGCCAAACAAAATCTCATGTTTTAAGAAAGCTTACAAATTTGTGTTGGGCCACATTCAAAGTCTCCATGACATAGCCATGTAGTGTGGATAGAATGCTACTCCTGTTAAGCAGAAGCAGCAATAAAAAGCAAGAGTTCATCACTCCGCCGATGAACTTCTGATACAGTTAAGCCATAAATTCAAGACATGGCAAGTATTCTTTTCCTTTAATCTCCCTTGTAAATCTGTGTTGCTAATTTAATAATTCTCTAAGTCCATGTTTCCAGTATTAACACGCAGCTTCTAAAAACCAAAAAATGAAAACACATAATACAGAACTAAAACTTGCCATTTGTCTGAAAATTATTCCTCCTAGGCAGTGTGTGTGTGTGTGTGTGTCTTTCTATTGCCCAGGCTAGAGTGCAACAGAGCAATCTCAGCTCACTGCAACCTCTGCCTCCTGGGTTCAAGAGAGTGTCCTGCCTCAGCCTCCTGAGTAGCTGGGATTACAGGCACCCACCACGTCAGGCTAATTTTTGTATTTTTAGTAGAGACGGAGTTTCATCATGTTGGCCAGGCTGGTCTCCAACTCATATTTGAACTACATGTCAAGGTTTACTGTTTCTTACTGTGACCTTTATAATTTTTTTAAAAATTCACAGATGCACAATGTAAAAAATTTAAATACCCAGCCACTCCCTGCCCCTCAAACTCACTTCCAAATTAGGAAAATTGTGCATTCATTCCTTAACTTTGTATGCAAGTACATATCACAGAAAACCAGTGTACACTGGTGTATTAGTTTCTATGAAATTACTTGTATTTAAATAGCTTTTCTCCTTCAACAAAAATGGAATCAACTATAAAAACTCTCGCATCCTACTTTTTTTCACTTACTAAATCTTAAGAGTTTTCTATGTCGGAACATACTGCTCTAGCTCATTTTTAAAAATAACATATTTTATCAGTTTCCTATGAATAGCCATTTAGTCTGTTTCCAGTTTTTATTAAACCAATCACTGCCCATGTTTACTTTTTTTTCTTTTTTTTTTTTTTTGAGAGGGAGTTTCGCTGTTGTTGCTCAGGCTGGAGTGCAGTAGCACGATCTCAGCGCACCACAACCTCCACCTCCCAGGTTCAAGTGATTCTCCTGCCTCAGCCTCCCTGAGTAAACTGGGATTACAAGCATGTACCACCATGCCCGGCTTGTTTTGTATTTTTAGTAGAGATGGGGTTTCTCCATTTTGGTCAGGCTGGTCTCGAACTGCTGACCTCAGGTGATCTGCCCACCTCAGCCTCCCAAAGTGCTGGGATTATAGGCATGAGCCACTGCGCCCGGCCCCATTTACTTTTTAAAGTAAAATAGAAATATGGCAACTAGCTTTATAAGTTAAAGGAAACTCAGTCTCACAATAACTTATTAGCTTGAGCAGACATTTGCACAAAGCCAGTCACAACCCTAAAAGTTCTATAATTTTGGTTGTATTATATATAACATGGACTGTTCTTGCTGCGAAAAGATAAAATACTTTCACTTTTGTTACCTGCAGTGTATGAAATGTGTTTCCTTTATTTTGATTTCTTGGGCCGACTGAAGGGGAAAATGTCCAAGCTGAAATATCACTGCCAAGCAAGTTCACTAAACCCAGCTACAAGGGATGCAAAGGGTTTTGACTGACGTGCATTCCTCTGATGTCTTCCACCTTGAAGTCTCTCATGAGGTAGCAAGGCAAAAAAGTTAAATCTCTCTCCCATCTTCTTTGGATTCATTAACATATCATATCCTTGAAGTAATTGCTGCCTCACTGATGGCTCATTTGATTTATCTAAAAGAACCTGAAAGGAAAAAAATTCTTAGCAAAATTAACCAGAAGACAGAATTCCTAGTTACATGCAGCAATACTAATGACTCTCAAATATTCCAATAAAGCACCGCTCAAAATGTGACTTCTGATTACCTGCGTGAGAATCATAGAGTACTTATTAAAAATGTAGGTTGGTGTGAAACCTAAGGATTTGCATTTTTAACAAATATCCCCAGGGGGTTTGATCTACAGTAAGGTTTAGGTGTCCTCGGAAGAACACTTAGAAAATTCATACCCATAAATGCAGTTTTCTTAACAAAAACACTATTGGCCGGGCGCGGTGGCTCAAGCCTGTAATCCCAGCACTTTGGGAGGCCGAGACGGGCGGATCACGAGGTCAGGAGATCGAGACCATCCTGGCTAACCCAGTGAAACCCCGTCTCTACTAAAAAATACAAGAAACTAGCCGGGCGAGGTGGTGGGCGCCTGTAGTCCCAGCTACTCGGGAGGCTGAGGCAGGAGAATGGCGTAAACCCGGGAGGCGGAGTTTGCAGTGAGCTGAGATCCGGCCACTGCACTCCAGCCCGGGGAACAGAGCGAGACTCCGTCTCAAAAAAAAAAAAAAAAACAAACAAACAAAAACACTATTTGGAAGTCTTAATGCTACCTCACATGGAGATACATGAAACTTACCAGACTAGTTACTAAATCCTATACTACCTGAAAAGGCTGGAATACCAAGGATTGGCTAACTGTAAGAGCATTAAGGCCAGGTGAACATACTATTTAATTTTTGCAATACTATGAAATTAAAGTACTTAATAACAGTGAAATAAAATAAACTTTACCTTCAGCCGGACATCAATACCCATATTCTTTAAAAATGTGTGTTGTTTTATTGGGCCCAGAGAGGCTACTTTTCCCTGCGCCATTCTTCGTAAATAACTGAAGTCCACATCAGCTGTTAGATCTGCTGTTCCTGGGGCAATTAAGACATCATGAAGCTTGTGGCCACAAAACCCCTTGAACATAAAGAAATCAGATTTTTGCCCTTTTATGGTTATTAAGATTAAAGAGATGCTATCATATTAAAGTTATTTAATATTTACATTAATGCTTGAGGTGATGGAATAGAGCTTTCATTAATTCTCTTAGGCAGGGAACACCTAGGCAGTGTTTTACGAAGTATATGCATCAACCATGCATCAGAATCACCTGAGATACACCACAAACTACTACACAGCCATTAAAAATCAGATCATGTCCTTTTCAGCAACATAGACATAGCTGGAGGCCATTATCCTAAGTGAATTAATGGAGGGACAAAACCAAATACCACACGTACATCTCACTTCTCTCAGTAAGAGCTAAACACTGGGTACACGTGAACATACCGATGGGAACAAACACTGCTGGCTACTAGAGGGGCGATAGGAGGAGGGGAACAAGGGCTGAAAATCTACCTACTGAGTACTATGCTTGCCACCTGCGCGACAGGCTCACTTGTACCCCAAACCTCAGAGTCAATGCAATATACCCATGTAACAAATAACAAACCTGCCTCATGTACCCCCTAAACCTAAAATAAAAGTTGAAATTACTTTAAAAAAATCACCTGAAAATATATTACTGACTCTAACCAGACCTGGTCAGTCAGAATCCTGGAGGTGAGGCTAGAGAATGAGTATTTTCAACAAACTCTCCAGGTTATTTTTAGACACAATAAAGTTAGAAATTAAGAACCACAGACCTAGAAAATGACTAAGAGCATTTAGTTAAATGGTTTTCAATTAAAGTATATTGAACAGAATTGATCATATTCAAAGATCATTAAGAAAGGATGTTTAGGAACAGTGTAAAAGAATACATCTGGAAAGGGAAAAATGTTGAAAATATAATAGAAAAAGCTAGAATGATTACAGTAGGTAGTTTAAATCTGCAAAGAAGTAACAAAATTTTTCTTAAACGAAGGAGGGTACAGATAGAAAGGTTTAAGAATGTGAAGAAAATCTTTCCATTTGTATTATTCTCCAAATTTGTATTATTTGGATTTGTAAACGTAGGTTCTACAACTAAGGAAGAACATAAACAGTTCAGATCCTGTTAAAGGAGGGCTGGACAGTAGACTCAGTGTTAGGAGTAAGAACTAGGGTTAAGGGGAATTACAATAATATGAATTAATGTTAACTATAAAATAATGTAATACAATAATACCAGGCACTGTAGAAATCAAAGCTCTTCAATGAGCTTCAGATCTAACACTGAAAGTCTAATAAATCATGTTACTGAATTATACATACTCGGAAGGTATCTGTCTTTGTTCCATCATGACCATAATCAGCAACCAGTGCAGCACCTCCAGTTAATGCAATGCGTTGAGAAAGTTCCTCAATGATAACACCAGCATCAGGACACACTTCAACATGATCCCTTGTTTCATCATGCTGGTAAAGGGATCATTACAAAAGTCAAAATGCATCATTCAAAAGAATTACTTCCTTAGGGTTTTTCAGGTTTTTCCTCAATGAGCATTTCTTAGTTTTAATAAAAATAAATTTTCTTAATACGAGTATGTTCTCTACACTCAACTTTTCACCTGACTCCCTTATTATACAAAACTCCTTAGTTCTTTGATGCTATCCACTTGATTTACGAAGACATTTTAATCTCTTTTACAAAAAGGCAAATGCCCTCCCAATCCCCCCAGATGGCCTAGAGCATTATCATTTTATTTAACGTAAAATACTTTTATATCACAAATCATATAAATATATTCCTCTAGGTTGAAAGCATGGGAAAGGGATTTTTGTCTGCCTAGAACAGTGCCAGGCACGTAATAGTCAATGAAAATATTGTGCTGAAAGAACAAATCGTATAAATCCAATAACACAAAGCAGACCCTATTAGACAAGTATATTATCATGCCCTCTGTTGTGCCAGAAAGTATCCCAATGATATGCCCTACATCAAGAAACATCAGCTTATAAACTAGTGCCAATGTATTGAAACCATTATTACCCCAAGATGTTCACTTATTAACTAAGGGGCCACAATAAGTGTGTACTAGCTTAAAAAACGAAATGACACTAAGTATTAATTAATACCTGTCAACCTGACTAGTATATATGAAATTTCACTACTTCCTGATCTGATTGAAAATGTGGTATTTCTTTCCCTTTATTATGAAAACATACATTAACTTGTGCTCCTCCCTAACACCTTATTATAGAAATGCAGTAATGATCTGCCCTGATGTCTGCCTATGGTAACAGGCATAGAGTCGGATGGAGTTGAATCTCAGCTCTTCCTATGCTTACTGGTAGACAAGTTACTTAAACTTTTTGAGTTGCTTTCTTCCTTATAGATATTGTAGGTTTGTTGTGAGGATTAAATATAATAAACCATTGAGCCAATCGTGCAATGAAATTACTGTGGCTTAACTATAAAAACCATGAAGTCAGCCTCATCAGGCATCAGTGGACACGCTGATCATGCTGACGTTCTTCCTATCTTAGGCTACTCTTCAAGGTGACATGTATTACCATTCATCTCATTCAAGCAAAAGGGAAAATTCACTCCCTCCCTCCTAAGTGAATACTAATTAGGTCAATAACTAAATGAACTCCCAGGACCAGGAGGTTAGTTCTTGGTGGTTTTATGAATGTGTCATTCTGGTAGGTTGCCATAATATGAGAAAACAGTTGTTCACAAGTGTTCCGTCTGACACTTAAATTTATACTTAACAAAGAAAACTTAATTCATACATTTAAGTGTAAAAGCTCTTGTGCTTTTAAAACTGATAATTTCTGAGTAGGAAGTTCTCAGTTAAGGTCCAGGAAGTAGAAATCATCTTCTACTAAAAGGACTAAAAAAAAAGAAGCAAACTGAAGCCTGGACGTTCCTGAGAAGTACAGGGATTTTTTGTACCTTTAAACAAGCCAAGATAGACAGGCTCTTGTCATGATTCCTTGAGATCAACAGAAAGCAGTAGTAATTCTACCATTCTGGCAGAATCAAATTGAGATCTGTGTGGAAGCATGGGATAAAAGCCATGCTCTAGCCCAAAGAAAGATAATAATAGAACCTACCTATACAGTGCTTTAAGAATTAAATGCAAAAACAGAGTAACACAAAGTACTCAACAAACGTTAGCTGTTATTGTTAATTAATTTACTATAGTCTGTACTACATTGTTTTCACAGATGTAAACTCTTCCTGTGGACAATACCATTACCATTTGACATGAAACTGAGGTAAACAGTGAAAGTAAGAGACTTGGCTGAGTAAGCGGTTACTAACTTTCTCTTACTACACGACATTAAGGGCACAGATTTAAGAAATGATTTTAACCCACGCTCCTGCCTCTAGCTCCTCTGCACTTTCGCTGTCAATAAAAAGCACCTCGTATGCTATTAGCAACTCTTCCTGTAAAGGAACTCTAAAGTAGTAACTCAGAAAATAAGACTCTGAAGATTCTGTGAGCAATAAAAGAAACTTAAAAAAGCATATTCTTACTTGTATGAAGGCTTCTGCTGGGGTGGCAGAAGGTGCCAAAACAAACCTCAGTTTATCAGAAACCTGTGGATCAATGTCAATGAATACTTCTCGCCATCCCTGTAGTGTTTTCTAAACACAAAATAACACATAAAAACAAATTTTTACAAATTTGTTCTCTACATTGCTTCTACCAAAAATAGCTTTTTCTCCTCTTACCATAAGTAACTAACATTTACAGAGCACTCACTATTTAAAATTACTTAAATGCATTACTTCATCACCTTTGAACAATGAGTAGACTGATCGATGCAAAAGAAACAATAACAGAGATGAGGCTGTGGAAGATAAAATCAGCAGCATGCAAAGTACCCAAAAAACGGAAACAGACCCAGGAGGAATAGCCAGAAGCTTCACTAACACATTACCACAGAATCATGAGAGCTGCTCTTCTCCATACAAATTACCAGTACACATACATTATCACCAAATCTTAAATCTCCTCAAAGAATGAAGAAAAGTTTTATTTATTTTTTTTGAGACAAGGTCTCGCTTTGTCGCCCAGGCTGGAGTGCAGTGGTGCATCTCTGCTCATTGCAACCTCTGCCTGGGTTCAAGTGATTCTCATGTCTCAGCCTCCCGAGTAGCTGGGTAGTACAGGCACACGCCACCACGCCCGGATAATTTTTGTATTTATAGTAGACACAGGGCTTCATCATGTTGGCCAGGCTGGCCTTGAATTCCTGACCTCAAGCGATTCACCCACCTCGGCCTCTCGAAGTGCTGAGATTCAGGTGGGAGCCACCATGCCTGGCCCCCAAAATTTTAATCTATCTTTTTTTTTCATGTGCTAAGGTTGGCTGGGTGCAGTGGCACACACCTGTAGTCCCAGCTGCTTGGGATGCTGAGGCAGGATGAACACTTGAGCCCTGGAGTTCAAGACCAGCCTGGGCAACATGGCAATATGCTCTCTCTTTAAAAAAAAAAAAATTTGCTCAAGTAAATCCTTCATTGCACCACAGCCAGTTACCATCTTACCATTTTTCATTCCCGTACTTCTTCAAATCAGAAGAATTAAGAATTCTTAATAATTATCCCAGGAGAACTACAAATTCTCATTAACATTTCATTTTTGCTTTCCAATTATTTATGTGTACCAAAATTCCAAATAATAGTTAAAAATAACCTCAACGAGTAAAATTTGTATACTGAATAAACACCATCAACATTGGCAACACAATGCTTTTTGTATTCAATTATAAATATGACCTTTTCCCCCCTCAATACCTGAAATTTATGCACAGGAAGAACATCAAAAAATTCATGTGCAAGATAAAAGCTGTATCCTATTTAAAAAAGAGGAAAAGAATTAATGTTTCCACATTTTACAGGAATTAATTCTTTTGAACATTAACTGTAAAAAAGAAAATGCCTACTTCCTCCATAATCATCACTACCACAGAATTCTCTACCTCTTCATGGAAAAAAGAAACTTACACTGCAGAACATGTAAAAGAACAATTATTACTACTCTTATTTTACATATAAATGGGGTCAGAAAATGGAAATACCTGAAATAGCAGTTAAATCTTTTATCCATCACTAGGCTTGAAGGAAATTAGAAGTCAGATTTGTTAGCTGGAAGGGAATTTGATTTCATAAAATTGGGTTTCTCAGCCTCAGAAGGCTGAGGCCGGGAACGGCTTGAGATCCCTTGCCCAAAATCGTACCCCCATTTTAGCTTTGAGTCAAGATTCATCAGTATTCCTGACTAGTACAGGGATTTTCCCCCACACCTTGCTTGTCTTTAGGAAGTAAGGATTTTCAAAAGATTCGATAACTGAACTAAACCCACCTACTAACACTGCTTCCATCAGCCCTGGCTGCCTGGGCCTGCTCCATCATCAGAACTATCCTAGCTATAGGGGAATACTCAAAAGTACAACAGAGATTTACATTTTGTTTGGGTTTTACAAAACTACATGAAATAAACTACTACTAAAAGTCAGGCAACTTTATTTTCTATTATGATGCTCTTTTCTAGAAAAAAGTAGGCTACTCTCTATGGATAAGGGACTTGGCAGGAGGAACTCATAATCTGTTATATTGCTGTAAAAAGTTACAGTCCCATCACTACTGTAAGGGTTGTGATCAAAACTCTTCCATTAATCCACGTAAAGGTAATTACCTTTTGGAACATCGTGCAGATGTCGGTACCAGGAAATTGGAATCCCAGACTTAGTGACACCTTTCATATACACTGGAGATCCAGCATTTCGCTCTAATGGGACCTTCTCTTCAGTCAGTGTCAATGCTTGAATCTCACTTAATTTTTGGCTTACCTCTACCAGATGTACTGAAATGTCACAGTTTTTCAGCACAGATCCAAGTTGAGTGAACACCTAAATACCAAAAGAAGAAAAAAAAATACAATGTGTTAAGTAGGTTTTAGGTTTTCTAATCATTTACATCAATGATTTAGTCATGTCACAACACAAGTAATATTTCAGAGAGATGTGTTCCTTACCCAAGCCACTCTCTAGCAGTCTATAAGAATCATAACCTATTAGTTATTAAGCATAATTTAAATAAGAAATGAACAATGCACAATTTGGTTTCCTAATGATAAATTATGATTCACAAATGAAAATAAAAGATTTGGCATCTGATAAAAACAACGATTCAGATTATGGAGTCTAAAAAAAGACCAAGGAAATAAAATGGGGATAGCCTTGATTTGATAATGTCTCTAGGTCTAGGAAATAATCTCATCTTTGAGATGATGATAACGCTAACCTCAAAGAACCAAATCTGAATGGTACTGAAAACGACTGCTTAACTCGGGGGTCTGCCACATTTTCAATCTATATTTACCTATATATTTTTTCACTGTTGTAAACATCAAGGGAAAAAGGAAAATACTAATATTTTACCAATCTTTTAAGGCTAAAAATGCAACAGTAAAAGCATAAAGTGTATCAACATTATTTTTCATTTAATTTTTACTGGTGATCTGCCTCCAATTAATACTTTTGAGATATGAATATGCACATCCAGACTGATAATATGAACAAGATGATTTTTCCAAATTTAATTTTGAGATCAAAATACAAATGGAAAAACTTCACAGGCGAAATTCCTTTAGAAGGTAACATCAAAAATAAAACAGGTCTGATACTTCTCTGGCTATTTGCTTTACAACCCTTTAAATTCTTTGGCTTTTTAGGAGTTCTTATGACTCAGTCTGGAAAAGCATCCTTCATGCATGTTAACGGCTCTGGAATTGACTTTTAAAGTACTTGAACAAGAAAATATGATTTGAGGTCCTTATTAAATATTTGATATTCAAATGACCTTGCTGAAAACCATAAAATAGAGCCCTGGAAATTTAAATTCATGATTTTGTTTTCTTTCTTCACCCAAATAACCAAGATTCTTATTTGTCATATGTTTATATATTTTTTTAATCCTTCAATTTCTAATTTAAAGCAAAAACCATAAAGCATCAAGAAATTTAAATTTATAGAGTATGTGTTGGTGTTTCTTGTTTTTTTTCTTTTGAGACAGGGTCCCACTTTGTCACTCAGAGGCATGATCACAGCTCACTGCAGCCTCAACCTCCTGGGCTCGAGCAATCCTCCCACCTCAGCCCCCCGACTAGCTTCGACCACAGACACATGCTACCACGCCTGGCTAATTTTTGTACTTTTTGTAGAGATGGAGTTTCACCCTGTTACCCAGGCTGATCTTGAACTTTGGGAGCCTCGGACTCCCAAAGTGTTGGGATTACAGGCATGGGCCACTGCACCCAGCTATGTTTGTTTTTTACATTGAATTGCCAGGTACATAAAAAATAAACTCAAAAAGACTAATGAGTTCTGAAATACTAGAAACCACAAAAGTTTAATAAACACTCTTACTTAACAGGTACTATAAACAACTGTCCTTTTTAATGTTTCTATAAAATAGTACATAGACTGATAGCAAGAATGATACAAGAGAGAATATCCACCATCTGGTTAAAGAAATGGGACATGACCTTCTCTCTAAAGCCCCTGTGGACTCCCTGTACCCTCGGAAGTCACCACCATTCTGAATCTTCAGTTAACAATACCGTGACTTTTCTTTACAAATGTTACTAAATATATTTTTATCACCAAATATATATTGTTTAATGTTAACTATTTTTTGGATTTTATATAAATACAATCATATGAACTCTTTTGCAAACTGCTTTCACACATCTTGTTTCATGTTGAATATTGTTATATTCCACTATGATTTCACGCATTCTTGCAATACTTTGTATTCCACTGTATGACTGTACCACAATTAATTTGATTCATTTACCCACCTGATAGGCATTTGTGCTGCTTCAGTTTTCTGCTCTTTTATTCAAGCTGCTATCTTCTTGTACGTGTCTCCTGGTACACATATACACACTAGTTTCTCTAGGGTAAATCACTAGCAGTAAAATTGCTGGGTCATACAATATCAGAAACTTTGATGTTAATAGATAACAGCCAATAGCTTTTCGAAATGGTTGTACAAGGCTGGGTGCGGTGGCTCACGCCTGTAATCCCAGCGTTCTGGGAGGCCAAGGCAGGCGGACCACTTGAAGCCAAGAGTTCAAGATCAGCCTGGCCAGCAGGGTAAAACCCCTTCTCTACTAAAAATACAAAAATTAGCCGGGCGTGGTGGTCCACGTCTATTATCCCAGCTACTCAGGAGGCTGAGGCACAAGAACCACTTGAACCTGGGAGGCAGAGGTTGCAGGGAGCCAAGATCGTACCACTGCACTCCAGCCTGAGAGACAAACCGAGACTCCGTCTCAAACAAAATAAAACAAAAAGGATGTACTAAATTATACTCTTACAAGCAGTATATGACAGTTCTCATTGTTCCACATATCCGCATCTGCACAATACTTGGTGTTGACAGACTATTAGCTTTCTTTCTAATCTGGCAAGGGTTACAGTGGTATCTCCTTGTGATTTTAATTTTCATCTCCCTGACTACCAGTAAGACTAATATTTTTGTTTTGCTTTTTTAGTCATTTGTATTTTCCTCTTTTATGAATGGACTTGTTCACATCTTTGGCGTGATTTTTCTCAAGTTATCTGTCTTCTTATTGACTTAAGGGAGTTCTTTAAACATTCTAACTACTAGTTCTCTGTTGGTTACATGTCACAAATAACTTCTCCCACTCTGTGGTTTGTCTAATCACTCTCTTAATGGGGTCTTTGAAGAACAAAAAGTTGCTAGTTTATTTGTAGAGCAAGAAGTTCTTAACTTTAATGTAAGAAATGAAATTATTAATCTTTTTCTTTACGTCTTCTGCTTTTTTTAAAAAAATATAAAAAGAGACGAAGTCTTGCTTTGTTGGCCAGGTTGGTCTTGAACTCTTGGCCTCAAGCAATCCTCTCACCTTGGTCTCCCAAAGTGCTAGGATTACAGGCATGAGCCACTGTGCCCATCCTAAATTTTTTTTTTTCTTTTTTTTTTTTTGAGACAGAGTCTCGCTCTATCGCCAGGCTGGAATGCAATGGCACGATCTCGGCTCACTGCAACCTCCGCCTCCTGGGTTCAAGTGATTCTCCCGCCTCGGCCTCCTGAGTAGCTAGATTACAGGTGCGCGCCACCATGCATAGCTAATTTTTGTATTTTTAGTAGAGACAGGGTTTCACCATGTTGGTCAGGCTGGTCTCAAACTCCTGACCTCTTGATTTGCCCGCCTTGGCGTCCCAAAGTGCTAGGATTATATAATTAAAAACTTTGCTTCCTGAGAAAACAAATACACTCTCCCATAATGTCTTCCAAATGTTTCCTATTTTTAGCTTTCATATTCTTCTCCCCTCACCTCCATTTTTTAAACTTACAGACAACAGTAATGACTGATTACACTATTCTGACATTATATTTTAGCTGAGAAATATGAGATTAAGGAACTGAAAACCAATGAAATCAACACGGTTTGCACACTCAGAAGTACTAAAATTCACTTACATGAAACTTAAAGACATTATTTTATTACCTACCCTCAAAATATCTCCCACGAGGGTTCCCCTACCTGGGCCCAGTTCCACCAGCTGGAAAGCTGTGCTTTTTCCAGTGGCCATCCATTCACTAATGAACCATATCCCTAGTAGCTGTGACATGGAAAAAAAAAAACGCATATCAAGGTATCATAAAGTATAAAAGTATACCACAATATAAAATTCCACAAATATGCACTATATGCCAAAAAGCAAAATGTGTACAGCCATATGTATGTTATTTAATACATACATACATACACACATAGGAATTTCCTGGGACTATAACATATACCATTTAGGAAGAGTAACAGGGGAAAAAAAGGCAGCCTCTGCTATAAAAGGTCCCATGACATAGATAACAGGATATCACTACCAGAAAAATATTACTATTTGAAAGCAAATAAACAGATGAAATGTGATTATGCCATTTCTTCATATTCATATGATCTAAACAATTACATGACTCTGATAATAACCTAATGTTTTTCAATACTCACATTCTACTTCCTCTTATACACTACTTCCTATTTCTAAATTCACAGAAAGTACTTAGTGGAAATGAACTAGAATTCTGCTTATTAAAGGAAGATTTGGTCGGGTGTGGTGGCTCATGCCTGTAATCCCAGCACTTTAGGAGGCCAAGGCAGGTGGATCACCTGAGATCGGGAGTTCGCCTGAGGTCGGGAGTTCGAGGCCAGCCTGACCAACATGGAGAAACCCCCGTCTCTACTAAAAATACAAAATTAGCCAGGAGTGGTGGCACATGCCTGTAATCCCAGCTACTCAGGAGGCTGAGGCAGGAGAATCACTTGAACCCGGGAAGCGGAGGTTGCAGTGAGCCAAGATCGCACCATTGCACTCCAGCCTAGGCAATAAGAGCAAAACTCTGGCTCAAAAAATAGATAAACAAAGGAAGACTTTTACGGTAACTATGGCTAAAATCATGACTGGCAGCTTTAGAGCTTATCTTAATTCCACTGATTCCTCAATGCTCTTTCTTTTATCTTTTCTCCCTTCCTGGGCACTCTACCTCTTTCCTCGCCTTTCCTTTTGTCTTTCTTCCTTCTTCCATTCTCTTATTTCATCTGATTCTCCTTTTTCTGTCCTCTTTATCACCCCCTCCCTTCCTTCTCTTTTTCTTTGTCCCTCTTATCTCTCCTTTTCCCTTCCTACAGTGGAGTATAAACTTTTCAAATATTCTCTCTACCATTTTCCTCCCCTCTATCGCCTCTCTATTCCCTCAGTACATCAACTACTGTAAAGTTAAAACTTTTGATGAATCACAAAAAAAGCTGTAGAACACTACTACAGAACAATAAATTTGATCTGTTCTCAAATGTTTATATTAGCTTCATTCATACTTTACATTGGATATTACCTCCCCAAAGATCTGACTTATTTCAGGTGAAGTAATGAAATCTCCTTGTTCGCCTAGCATGTCACGGTACACATAATAACCCTGAGTAAAAAGAGAAAATGGAGAAACAAAATTAATTTTCAAATAAGCCTTTATAAAATACCCCTCCAAAATCTTAAATAATGTAAAAGTGAAATAATTATTTAGTAAGAAAGCTCCCCTCTAAACAAGCAAGGGAAATATGGTGTCTTTACCCTAATTTTATAAAGTAACAGTCATTTTACAAAACTGGTAGAAAAACAATTACACCTTGACCATAAATGCAGAAGTCATGTAACATCCATCTCTGCATGCCAGACCCTTCCTCCCCTCCCAGCTCCCACAACCAACACAGCAAGACCCTGCCTACTCCTCCAGCCTCCTCTCCAAATTCTAACACTTTCTGTCTCCCATATGGGCCCTGCCTGCTGCTGATGATCTGTTTCTTGATCTGAGTGCTGGTTACATGGGAGCATTTGCTTTGGGAAAATTCATTGAGCTGTAAACTTGTGATTTATGAACTTTTCTATAGGACTATTGCATCTCCAGAAAAAGGTGAGTTTTTTTTGGTTTTTTTTTTTTTTTTTTTTTTTAGCCTTGCTTGTCCAGATATCCATGCCACTGCAAATCCTTACCCTTCTCCCTTTTCATCTCTCCCTGGCAGTCTTATACTCATCCTCTGAATCTGCTCATATGCCACCTAAGTGACCTCCTCCAGCCCTCCAACCTAACACCAAATCCAGTGCCACCTTTTCTGAGCTTACTTGTCTATGTTCTTCACCACAAAGTATAGTCGTTTGCAGAAGAACATACGTTATTTATCTTCATATCCCAAGTTTTAATATGATGCCTAACCTTCAAGAAACACTCAAGAATTGTGTTAAAAATTTCCTATGCTTCTCAAGCTCCTATTCTACCACCTTACTACAGATGACATGGGCCCCAGTCTCACTCCAGAATTTAAAAATGTTATAGAATACAACTTCCTCAGCTTCCCAACCCCGCCTGGCCTCCACCTAATCCCATTTGTTTCTGGGGACTCAAGAATGAAACACCTTCCCCTTCTCCCCCTATCCAAACCTAATCCCCCCGCCTGTGCTCCGGACTGCCTTCCTCATACAACTCCCCTGGGTCCATTTAGCCGTCCCCCTCTCTCTTCCACCTTCAACTTTCCCCTTTCAGCATTCAAAATATATCAACTCACGCCCATCTTCAAAAAAAATTTCTCACTCCATACAACATCTCTCCTTCTAGGCTTTCTAGTTCCATTCATAAAGAAACATTATAGGGGTATTTGCCCTTTTTTGTGTTATGAACCACTGTGGTAGTCCAGTGAAGCCTACAGACCCCTTCACAGAGTGTTTTTAAATGCACAGAACCACAAAGAAATATCTGAAAAATGTGTATCAAATGTTTTTAAAAATGTGATATATACACTTCTTTACTAGTGTATTTAAAAAAACATAATCAGGCCGGGCATAATGGCTCACATCTGTAATTCCAGCACTCTGGGAGGCCGAGACAGGCGGATCACATGAGGCCAGGAGTTCAAGACCAGCCTGGCCGACAAGGCAAAACCCCATCTCCACTGAAAATACAAAAAACCTAGCTGGGCATGGAAGCATACACCTGTAATCCCAGCTATTCAGGAGGCTGAGGCACAAGAATCCTTTGGACCTGGCAGGCGGAGGCTGCAGTGAGCCGAGATCACACTACTGCACTCCAGCCTGGGTGACAGAATGAGACTCTGTCTCAAAAAGCAAACAAACAAAAAGGCCCATAATCAAGCCAAAGACCCAATAATTAACAAAATTTTGAAGGATGTGCACGATGAAATTCTGAGATGCCTGTGATCACTGTATTGTGATAAGGAAATACCAATGATTTCCACAGACGACAAATTCACACGTATTGCTGATGCTGCTGGTTGCTGCATATGTTCATAATTGAAGAAATGCTAAATATCAGTTGAAAGTTAGTGAAAATAAAGGTGTAATTTTTTCCATCCAGGTTCATGAAACCCCTGATTTCTATTAAAGGGTTCCTAGGTTAAGAGCCTCTAAATTTTAGAGTTACCCCAAGTCTCAATGTTGGGAAATCTTCCTTTCTCTCAGTACATTCTCCCTGGTTCCTTGGCTTTAAATATCACCTACATGCTGATGATGAGCAAATGTATATACGCCTGCCCAGTCTTTCTTCTGAACGCCAGGCTCTTTTTTTTTTTTTTTTCTTTTTTTGAGACAGAGTCTCACTCTGTTGCCCAGGCTGGAGTGCAATGGTGCGATCTCGGCTCACCGCAACCTCTGCCTCCTGGGTTCAAGTGATTCTCCTGCCTCCTGACTAGCTGGGATTACAGACGCCCGCCACCACACCCGCTAATTTTTGTATTTTTAGTAGAGACAGGGTTTCACCATGTTGGTCAGGCTGGTCTCAAACTCCTGACCTCGTGATCCACCCGCCTTGGCCTCCCAAAGTGCTAGGATTACAGGCATGAGCCACCATGTCCGGCCCTGAACGCCAATTGCCTACTTTCTATCTCCACCTGGATGTCATTGCTAACAAAATATGTGTAAAATGCAGCTCCTGGTGTAGGCCCTCTCCCCAGCACTCCTCCAAACCTGGTCCTGTCTGTCTTAATCTCAATAAAAGGTGCCATCATCACCTAACTGCTCCAGCCAAAACTACGAATCAGCCTTGATTCCTCCATTCCATCACTCAATCCATCAGCAAATCCTGTCAGTCCTTTTCTAAACCACCCTCTTCTATTTCTACTACCACCACGCTAGTCTAAGCCACCTATCTTGTAGCCCTGCCCACCAGCATTGAAAGAAAGATACTGGCCTTGGGTAAACCTCGACACTGGAGTCACGCCACCATATCCAACAGCAATGGCCAAACCAACCCCAGAATTCCACAGAGGTCATATTTCAACCCAGCAAAAGGTGAAATATTCTAAAATAAAGGACTATAGGCTTTCACCAAATGGCTCTATAGAACAGACAAGGAAACGTGGGTCAGAAAGTTGTGACTGTGCCTAATCCTAGAACAGTGAAGACCCAGACTGCATTCTCAACTGCACATGTGAGAAAACCCAGCACATCTCTCCAATGCCAGCTGAGGCCATTACAACACAGGCAACTTTTCAGGCAGTAATTCCTATTTCCAGTTGCGTATTGGAGATTTCCACCTAAGAGTCCCACAACACTTCAGATTCATACACCAGCCTGAACTCTCCATCCGTCCTCCTGCATTCCTTCTCCCAGAGCAATGAATCCACACCACCTACCATCAGCCAAGTAGGAAAGTCATCCTTCCCGCATCATAAATCCAATCAGCTACATTCTGTCTCCTAAACACCCTTGGACCGTGTCCTCTTCTGTTTACTGGCCCTGCCTCTGACTTGAGCCAGCCCTGACCAACTGACAAATTATCTGTCCCCAGGTCATCTGAAATGGCTCTTCCCCTGGCAGGCACCCCCACTGCCTGGGCTGAGAACCTTCGGGCTTCTCCCTCCTGGCTCGCACCTCGCAAATCGGCTAGAGAGGGCCTAGTCCTCGGGCTACCTGACCATACCTTGGCTGGATTAGTCAACACCTCCTTCATGTATTCGGCCACAGTGATGGGACCAGTAGACTTTATTTTGTATATAAGATGCCGCAGCATCGGCGTCACCGGGTTGTTTTCTGCAGCTTCATTCCCGGAGCTGAAGTAGTTCCCTCTCCAAATAGAGGGAATGGCTGCGAAAAACACAAATTAAACAGACCCTGTGATAAATCTTAACATTCACGAACGCAAGCCGCCTGAGCGTTTTCAAAGCAGCTTCGTAAACCCTTAACCTCACCCTACCGCAGACCGCGGGCTACTGTGCGTCGCACGCCCCCGGGGCGCAGAGACTGCACGCACTTGCCCACGACTACGCAGCCTATCGCGTTTGCGCCAGACCCGTTTCCAGCCCAGGGCACCTTCAAGGTGGAAGTGAGCCCCTGAGCCCTTAATTCCCCGGTACCTCAACTGAAGAGCTGAGGAAGGCACCCCACGCGGTTTCCAAGGCAACAGGGCTTCGAGGGGACTGACGCTTACCTGCGCGCGCCAGGGCACACAGCGGCCCCACACCTGACCTCACCAGAACAGTCATGCTGAAATTCGCAGGGCAGCTCGCTCCGCTAGGAGCTGGGGCTTAGGCTATTTCCGGGAGAAGACACGCCCCGGCCGGAATTACGTCACGGGCAGAGCGGAAATAGGCTGAGTTCCAAGAGCGTATGCTTTGCTAGCCATGGCGGCAGCGAAGGAGCGTTTGGAGTTCCATGCCAAGCGGCCTTGGCGCCCCGAGGAGGCAGTAGAAGATCCGGACGAAGAGGATGAGGATGATGCTAATGAAGCCGAGAATGGGTTCTCCCTGGAGGAAGTGTTACGGCTCGGAGGCTCCAAGGTAACTGCCGCGGGCTCCGGGGAAAGGGGTCAGACGTGGGGAGTCCCTAATGTCGCTAGGCTGACTGCCCCGCCTCTTCCGCGCTGCGTAGAGCGCGGGCGTCCAGGACACAGATCCCAGCCTCGGAAGCATGTGTTCGGTGCGCTTCCCACGCTGGTTTCCAGGGCTGTTTACAAAAGAAAAGTTTCCAGTTGAACGTTGTATTCGCTGGCCTTTCTTAGGATGTAGGCGATCCTCTCATTTTAGTGACGTGGTATAACCATCACACCATCAGGTCGTCTTTTCTTGGTCCCGACCTTGCGGTATGAGTGTTTTGAACACCAGTGGTATTGGAATTTTCATTTCTGTTCTCGTGGAGTACATGCACGTGTCACTGTATGCCCCAGAAGCCCTCTTTTTTGGAACATCCTAATTAAGGGAGAGAAACAGTAAACAAACTTAAATACAGCAGACATGGGGTAGCTATAAAAGAAAACAAGGAAGGACGATAAGGAGTAGGAGCGCGTTAGTATTAAATGAGATGATCGACAAACACATCACGGAGATGTTTGAGCAGAATCCTAAAGGAGAGGAAGGAGTGAGCCATGTGCCATTCTGGTTGGAACAGAAAATGTAAAGACAGGAGGAAGAGTGCCTAACCTATTCCATGAGCAGCCAAAATGCCAGTGTAGCAGAGGCAGAGTAAGGCAAGGGGAGAATGGTAAGAAATGAGGTCCAAGGGGTAAGAGGGCAGGCTTTTGCTCTGAGTTTGATGCAAAACCACTGGAAGATTTTAAGCAGATAAGGGACAGAAATTAACTTTGTTTTTAATATTATTTTGTTTGGAGACTGGACTTTCAGGGTGGAGGAGTTGGTTAGAGATAAGTAGATTCACAGTTTTGCTCTGTGCTTGTGTATATTTAAGTTTTGATTAGGTAATGTATACACATGATACAAACTTTAAAGATACATAGTGAAAACTTCAATTTTTTCCACTTTTATCTCAGCCGTAACAATTGCCCTGATAGGAAGCAATTACAAGTGTAGTTTATATCTTTCAGGGATACTATATACCTTTTCAAGCATATACATATTTATGTGTATGAAATACGCGTGTATTATTTTTTACATGAACAGTACCTTATAGATACACCTATCTCTACATTTTGCTTTCTTTTCTCTCCTAGAAATCCTTCTATACCAGTGCATGAAGTTCTGTGTCATTGATATGGCTGCATAAATCATTTTGTCTGTCTTAATTTATCTAACCAGCCACTTATTGTGGATATTTAAATTATTGCCAGTCTTTCACTATTTTAAATAATACTACAGTTAATAACCTTAATCGTAATATTTTTTTCCCCACTTTTGTAAGTGTACATGTAGTCCAAATTTGTAGAAATGAGCCAGGCACAGTGGCTCACACCCATAATCCCAGCACTTTGGGAGTCGGAGGTGGGAGGATACCTTGAGTCCAGGAGTTTGAGACCAGCCTGGGCAACGTAAGAAGACCTCATCTCAAAAAAAAAAATTTTTTTTTAATAGCTGGGCGTGTAGTCCCAGCTACAGGCTGAGATTGGAGGATCCCTTCAGCCTGGGAGGTTGAGGCTACAGTTCAACCATGGTCAAGTCACTGCACTCCAGCCTGGACAACAGAGCGAGACCATGTCTCAATCAGTTAATTTTTGGAAATGAAGCTGCTGGGTCAACAGATGTGTGTGCCTTGTATTAAATAGTCATAATTGGAGTTGACAAATTGTCCTCCATGTAGGTTGTGTCAGTTTACACTCACATCAACCATGTATGAACGTGCCGTTTCCCCCACCCCTTCCCCAGCATCACCTGTCATTGTATCTTGCTAATCTTGCAGTGTATCTTTGCTCATCTGATAAATTAAAAGATGGATGTATCATTGTGGTTTTAATGTGGATTTCTCTAAATATCAGTGAGGTTCAGCATCTTTTCATATTTTTAAAGAACCTTTTTTTTTCTGTGAACTGTTCATATCCTTTGCATATTTTTCTTTTGGGTTGTCACTTACTGATGTTTAGAAAGTTTTATATTAAGGTGTCAAACCCAATTACTTTGATAGGAGTTGCTTGTATTTTTTTTTCCAGTTTATAATTTGTATTTTTTCCTATATCGAAATAAAAAGTGTGTGTGTATGTGTGTAAAAGAAAGAGAGAGAAAGGTAAATTTACTTATCCTTTCCTTTGTGGACCCTGAGTTTTATGTCAAATTTGAAAGGATTTTCCCAGTTCTGAAATTATTTTTAAAATCATGTTGTGTTTCCTATTATTTTATGGTTTTATTTTTCACATTTGTAATGTATTTTTAACTTATGTTTTTAATGCAGCAAGATTACCTTATGCTGGCTACTTTGGATGAGAATGAGGAAGTGATAGATGGAGGCAAAAAAGGAGTAATTGATGACCTTCAACAAGGTGAATTGGAAGCATTTATTCAAAATCTTAATTTGGCCAAGTATACAAAAGCTTGCTTAATTGAAGAAGATGAACCAGCTAAAAAAGAAAATTCCAGCAAAAAAGAAGTAAAAATACCTAAAATAAATAACAAAAATACAGCAGAAAGTCAAAGGACATCAGTTAATAAGGTGAAAAATAAGAATAAGCCAGAACCACATTCTGATGAGAACGGCAGTACCACACCGAAAGTGAAGAAAGATAAACAGAACATCTTTGAATTTTTTGAGAGACAGACTCTGTTACTTAAGCCTGGAGGCAAATGGTATGATCTGGAGTATAGCAATGAATATTCTTTGAAACCCCAGCCTCAGGATGTTGTATCTAACTACAAAACCCTTGCTCAGAAGCTGTATGAGCATGAAATCAACTTATTCAAAAGTAAGACGAATAGTCAAAAGGGAGCCTCTTCTACCTGGATAAAGGCAATTGTGTCATCAGGGACACTAGGTGACAGGATGGCAGCCATGATTCTTCTTATTCAGGATGATGCCGTTCACACACTTCAGTTTGTAGAAACTCTTGTGAACCTTGTTAAAAAGAAGGGCAGCAAACAGCAGTGCCTCATGGCCTTGGATACTTTTAAAGAGTTGCTTATCACAGACCTTTTGCCAGACAGTCGAAAGCTGAGGATTTTCAGCCAGCATCCTTTTGACAAGCTGGAACAGTTGTCCAGTGGCAACAAGGACTCAAGAGATAGAAGACTGATATTATGGTATTTTGAACACCAGCTGAAACACTTAGTGGCTGAATTTGTGCAGGTCTTAGCAGTTTTAAGTCATGATACATTAGTAACCACTAAAACTCGAGCCCTTGCAGTGGCTCATGAGCTGCTTTGTAACAAGCCTGAGGAAGAAAAGGCTCTTCTTGTGCAAGTGGTAAATAAACTGGGAGATCCTCAGAACAGAATTGCCACAAAAGCCTCCCATCTGTTAGAGACATTACTTTGTAAACATCCCAATATGAAAGGAGTTGTGTGTGGTGAAGTAGAAAGGCTACTCTTCCGCTCAAATATCAGCTCCAAAGCTCAATACTATGCAATTTGCTTTTTAAATCAAATGGCTCTGTCCCATGAAGAAAGTGAACTGGCTAACAAATTAATAACTGTTTACTTTTGCTTTTTTCGGACTTGTATCAAAAAAAAAGATATTGAATCAAAAATGCTTAGCGCCCTTTTAACAGGTGTCAATAGGGCGTACCCTTATTCCCAGACTGGTGATGACAAAGTGAGGGAGCAGATTGACACACTGTTTAAAGTGTTGCATATTGTGAATTTTAATACCAGTGTGCAGGCTTTAATGTTGCTTTTCCAAGTCATGAATTCTCAGCAGACAATATCGGATCGATATTACACTGCATTATACAGGTAAGAACATAGCATTCCAATATGAGACATGAACTATAACTTGATGTACAGCACAAGCAGTGCCCTCTGTGGGGCAAGAGAAAGAGTTAGAAAATTGGATTTTAGGCCCCCTTGGCAGCTTGCTGCTCGCCACCTTCAAGTAAGTCACTTAATCTTTGTTTCCCTGATGGACACAAATTATATTAGCTGCTTTGAATACATTTTTCATTTTGAGAAGTTGTAAAATACAGAAAAATACCCAAAAGAATCATTCATATCTACCAGCTAGTATTTCAGAATTAACATTTTGCTATATTTGTTTTAAGTCTTTTGGGATATTAAAGAAATAAAATTGCAGATATAACTGCAGTTTCCGTCTTCCCGTTCTCCTCAATCCTGTGTCTTTTCCCTGCTGTCTTTCACACAGTTGAATGCATTCACACAGTAACTCATTCAACAAGTATTTTCTGAGTGCCTACAGTATGGTGCCATGGTCTAGGTGCACAGGAGGCACAGCGAACAGAAATCCCCTCCCTGGAGGCACTCACATTCATATTGGGGGAGGCGGCAGAGAGAGGAGCTGTGGTAAACAAGAAAGTATATTAAGTAGAGAGTTTTGGGGGGTACAGGGTTTTTGTTTGTTTAATGGAGATTAAGATTTTCTTTACTGAATTTTGCAGCTTATTCATTGAGGCGTATTTTCAGCAATGTGTAAACAGTTTGGAGCTGTTTAAGAGACAGTCGAACATAACTGTGTTCAAGAAATTAATATATTTCCTTCTAATTCATTTTTATATATTTACATAGATATATCTTGTGAGAAAATGTAGAGTAGTGGTTAGTATCTTAGACTTAAGCCACGCTGCCTAGGTTTGAGTCCCTGCCATTAGTTTTCTGTGTAACTTTGGGCAAATTACTTGATCCCCACTAAAAACCTCTTGGTAGATATAATCCATCCCATGTTACCATGCCTAAGTGGGTTTGTCTGTAGGATGGAGAGAAAAGCACCTATCTCATATGATTATAATGAAGATTTTGAAAGTTGCACAAGATTCTACAGCTTGTAAGTGACAGAACTGGGGCTTTAATGAAGGTTGGGGGGTTGTGTGTGTTAACCTATGTAATCTTTGTGTGTATGTGAAGTCCTTAACAGTGCCTAACACATAGTGCTATGTGAAATGTTGGCTGCTATCCTTATTACTGATACTCATACATGTTTCTTTAGTTTAATCCTCTTAACAGCTCTCCAGTCTGTGAGGTACAATAATTTGTGCAAGGTCACACAGATATTAAGAGACCAAGTTAGGTGGCAAATCCAGGTCCACTTGCTGTAGAGTTCCTGACATTTCATAGCACTGATTGCTGATTGCTCTGGTCCACTAAAAAGACTCTCAGCAGCCTTTCCACAACTCTTTGAAGTAATAAATAGATACTTAACATTGTTAATTTGAAAAGAGTTCCAAGGCTGAAAATGTAGAGGTTTCGGGGTCTTGAGTTTTTCGTTTGTTGTTTTTGTTTGTTTGTTTTGAAGGGGGGTGGTTTGATTATTTTGAACTTGTGATGGTCATAGGAATTTTTAATTTTTAGAAAGTGTTTGGAATCTATTAGAAAACATTTTTCTGTTTCTATTTAACATCATAGTCTAACATCTCTGAGGAAGAGTACATTTTTAAGTTTTTAAAATCACTATTTGCCAAGAGCTCTCGCAGATGGAGTTTCTGAACGGGCCTTTAGGCCTTCTTAAAGTTTGTTTGCTCTTGGTTTTATTAAGAATCCTTAGGCCGGGCGCGGTGGCGCAAGCCTGTCATCCCAGCACTTTGGGAGGCCGAGACGGGCGGATCATGAGGCCAGGAGATCGAGACCATCCTGGCTAACACGGTGAAACCCCGTCTCTACTAAAAAAATACAAAAAACTAGCCGGGCGAGGTGGCGGGCGCCTGTAGTCCCAGCTACTCGGAGGCTGAGGCAGGAGAATGGCGTAAACCCGGGAGGCGGAGCTTGCAGTGAGCTGAGATGCGGCCACTGCACTCCAGCCCAGGCCACAGAGCCAGACTCCGTCTCAAAAAAAAAAAAAAAAGAATCCTTCACATTAAGAAAACCCCTAGTTAATTGAGGGATAAAAGAAATGACATGATTTGGTTTACAGAAATATTTATCAAAACTTTAGGAAAATATTTCATGAAATGATAGAGACATGTCTCTAAATTCTTCTCAAATGTTTCTGTTGATGTGAGATGGAATTTATGCCTAAAAATAAGTTGCAAACTGGATGGAAATGTTGGAAAATTTAAATGTAAAGAGAGAAAATTAAATAATCCAGAATATCCCAGAATATTACCAAAAGGGTGATATTTCCCAGAGTATGCAGAGCAATAGGAAAGTGCTTCACAAGCTTAAGTCTTTTCATTTCTAGTATTAGTAGGAAAAAATTGATGAAAATACTCAAAACAAAGGAAATAATGATTCCAGGTGTTAGTAGAGCTAATCTGGAGGATTGTGTTAATTCTGGGTGTCATAATATCTGGAGGTCTAGACTGGTTGGGGACATGTGTAATATTCAGCATCTAGAATAGAGAATTTTTAAAGTATCATATCAGAGTAGAGCAGCCTACAGAAGACAGACATTAGGGAGAGACAAGCACATAATAGCTAAATAGGTTCAAGTATTTGGATAACTGTCTTGTAAACGTATTAACTGCCAGGCACTGGGGTTATAACAGTGAATAACACAGGCATAATCCCTATTTCACTGGACTTTGAGAGAAAAGGGAAAGGCAGGGAAACCCAGTTTGTGAAACTATGAAGGACACAAACATGGAACTGAGAGAGACTAATAGAAGAACCAATTTTGGATACTGTGGACATGCAGAGTTGGAGAGAAGCACTCTGGGCAGTGAGAATAGTGTGTATGAGAGAGATGTTACACAGCTAGTACATTGGACTAGAGATGCTCTGAAGTCCTTAGAATTTAATTTTCTGCTGTTCATCTATGGTCTTCAATAAACCATGAAGAGGCGGCCTCTGGTCACCCTGCTAGTAGGTAGTTATACAAGGACAAAAACCCAGATCTTCTAATGTTCTGCTTTCGTGGGTCAGTTTTCACTGTCTGGTTTTAGATTAGCTTTTCTGGTGGGGTTCTATGAATACTGTTAGGGCTGTGCCCTGTTGATATAGAAAACAGAAAAACACTTGGAAAAGAGAAGAAAACCACACACACACAAATGTTCATTCCTGTGGGCGTTGTTGTTGTTGTTGTTGTCGTTGTTATTGTTGGTTTTTCCTGGTGGCATCATCATTCTTTTCTGGTCATTGACTTCCATCTTACCTCTTAGGGCAAGGTCTCTTGTTCTAATATAAGCAGCAAAGTTATCCCTAACTAAGTTGAGGTTAGTAGCTGTTTCTAATATGTGACCGTTGGTTGTGGAGATGGTTTTATACATAAATATTGACCTTGGTTTTGTTTTGCAGGAAGATGTTGGATCCAGGGTTGATGATGTGTTCCAAGCAAGCTATGTTTCTTAACCTTGTCTACAAATCTCTGAAAGCTGACATTGTGTTGCGCCGGGTGAAGGCTTTTGTGAAGAGGTTACTTCAAGTTACTTGTCAACAGATGCCACCATTTATATGTGGGGCTTTATATCTTGTGTCTGAGATCCTTAAAGCAAAACCAGGTTTAAGAAGCCAACTAGATGATCATCCGGTATATTTTTCAACTGCTTTTTAAATTGAGTGGGTGCTGAAATATATTGGTCATTTTTGTTTTGTTTTTCTTTGCTTCACATGACAATAACCTAGTTCTCTGGAGCATATGAGTGTGAGTTCTGGAATAGGACAAACCTAGATTTTAGTACCAGCTGTACAGTTTACTAGGTGGGCATGTTGCTCACACTCTTCTACTTGCAATAAACTGTACTTTACTAGAAGTTACCATTGTATGGGATTTGGAAGACCATAAAACTTAGTAGACCTCTTAAGTCGTCTTTGTTAACTATGAAATGGAAATAATAATAGCAGCTACCTCATAGGGTTATTTATAAGTCAGACATTTACTTGAGGGCTAATTGTTTTCAAGTAATAGAGTCCCTAAGGCTCAGGGGTTCTTAGCTCAAAACTTAACTGTGTTATGTTTAGAAATAAGGATGTGCTCTCCTTTCTTGTTTAAATACCACTGATGGCCATCATTTTACTTTATTAGAACTTTCACGTTTCACCAGAGTTGCAATAAGTAAAACTCTACATCACATAATGGAACACAGACTTTATTGCAACTTCTAGTTGATTTATGTAGATTTATGAAACTATGTGTTTGTTAGGAGTCTGATGATGAAGAACATTTTATTGATGCAAATGATGATGAAGACATGGAAAAATTCACTGATGCAGACAAAGAAACAGAGATGGTGAAAAAACTTGAGACAGAGGAAACGGTTCCTGAAAGTGATATAGAAACCAAAAAACCAGAGATTGCTTCCTGGGTGCACTTTGATAATTTGAAAGGTGAGTTTTTTTAATCTTTATTCTCTTGATTTTTTAAACCAGGGAGTTTGTTTCTCTTTGATTTTCATAGAAACTGGCATTCTACCATTTTATTTATTTATTTATTTATTTATTTAGAGTCGCACTCTGTCGTCCAGGCTGGAGTGCAGAGGCACGCTCTCGGCTTACTGCAACCTCCACCTCCCAGGTTCAAGTGATTCTCCTGCCTCAGCCTCCCAAGTAGCTGAGATTACAGGCATGTGCCACCACACCCAGCTAATTTTTGTATTTTTAGTACAGGTGGGGTTTCACCATGTTGGCCAGGCTGGTCTCGAACTCCTGACCTCAGGTGATCTGCCTGCCTTGGCCTCCTGAAGTGCTGGGATTACAGGCATGAGCCACTGTACCTGGCCCACAGTTTCTTAAAGTAATATTTTAGGGATAGAAAACTTTCTGTTCAAGATAGAAACTTTTTTTTTTTTTTTTTTTTTGAGACGGAGTCTCGCTCTGTCCCCCAGGCTGGAGTGCAGTGGCCGGATCTCAGCTCACTGCAAGCTCCGCCTCCCGGGTTCACGCCATTCTCCTGCCTCAGCCTCCCGGAGTAGCTGGGACTACAGGCGCCCGCTACCTCGCCCGGCTAGTTTTTGTATTTTTTTAGTAGAGACGGGGTTTCACCGTGTTAGCCAGGATGGTCTCGATCTCCTGACCTCGTGATCCGCCCGTCTCGGCCTCCCAAAGCGCTGGGATTACAGGCTTGAGCCACCGCGCCCGGCAAGATAGAAACTTTAAGTGGATTCCTATACACACACCAAACTAAATTAACAGGATGTTAGATTCAAAAGAAATCTTAGAAATGCAGCCTCTTCATTTGAGGCTGTAAAGAAAACACTAGCCTTGAGGTTCAAGAAATGTGGTGCCAGACCCATTTCTTCAACTTGCTTTGGGACTCACGGTCAAATTAATTCATCTACACATTTCAATTTGTGAAGTACAAAAGAGAAGTCTGATAGCTGCCAGAAAAGTTTGAGAAGAATCCATCAGTTCCCCTGAAGACTAAACTGAGAGAATAATCCTTTAGAAGGATGAAGAGCATGTGTGTTGGAAGGTAGTCGATTCCTAGTTCTGAAAATCTTTGTTTTAAATTTTTTAAATCCTGAGTTTCTAAAAACATGAAGATAATGGCAGACCTGTTCCAAGTGAGAATTATTTCTGGCATACTTTTATGACAAATATTTGGAGCACTCTAAAGCTCCAAAAGACTTTAGACCTAGTTCATCTTCATATTATTTCCATCTTAACGTTTCCAACCTCTTTGACCCCAAAATGGGCACCTTTTTCTTGCCATTTAGAAAAGGGAGAAGTTTGGGGTTTTTTGGTTTGGTTTTTGATTTTGTTGAGACAGGTCTCACTGTCGCCCAGGCCAGCCTGGAGTACAATGAGCCATTATGACTCACTGCAACCTCAAACTCCTGAACTCAAGTGATCCTCCCACCTCAGCCTCCCAGGTAGCCGGGACTACAGGCTTGTGCCACCGGGTCTGGCTAGTTTTATTTTTTTTGTAGAGACGAAAACCCACTCTCTTGCCCAGGCTGGTCTTGAACTCTTGGACTCAAGCAGCCTTTCACGTTGGCTTCCCAAAGTGCTGGGATTATAGGCATGAGCCATTGCGCCCAGCCAAGGCAGAAGTTTTGAAAGGGAGCTATTACTTATTTTTGAGTCAGGGTCTTGCTTGGTCACGAAGGCTGGATCACAATGGCATGATCTTGGTTCACTGCAACTCCCATCTCCTGGGCTCACATGATCCTCCCAACTCAGCCTCCCGAATAGCTGGGACTACAGGCACACATTACCACACGTGGCTGGTTTTTTTGATATATTTTTTGTAAGAGACGGGGTTTCACCATTGTATCCAGGCTGGTCTCGAACTCCAGGACTCAAAGGATCCACTGGCCTCAGCCTCCCTAAGTGCTGTGATTACAGGTGTGAGCCACTGCACCTGGCCTTAAAGAAAGCTTTTAGTGTTGGGATAAACATGTTCCCTGTTTTATTCAAGAGCTGATGCTAGCTCAAACACCAAGACAAATTCTTGAGGGAGCTCAGAGTTTTTAATCTAGGTTGCTTAGCTAAGTAAGAATGTTGGAGATATCTGTTGAGAATATTAATGGTGGTGCTTTTAATGACTCTTGGGCTAGAAATAAAGCATTTGAGAAATCGTATTTTTTTGTTATTCCTAGGTGGGAAACAGTTAAATAAATATGATCCATTCAGTAGAAATCCTCTGTTCTGTGGAGCTGAAAATACAAGTCTTTGGGAACTCAAAAAGGTAAAATAATTTCAAATTGTCTTTTAATTCATTTATGCTGTAAATTTTTGCCCTTGTGGATGTAATGCTTTGAAGTTTTTTTTTTATGATAATTATACGCATTAATAAACATTAAAAGTCCACATTTGGGGGAAGGTACTATGTGAGGTATTCATTTTGTAGAAAATCTTAAATGTGCATGTAAAATAAGGATGTTATACATGGGTTATAACTGTTGCTTTTTGTAGGTAGATTATTGCATGTAGAGTTGAGAAAATGGATACATTTTGCTTTATTCATTAGATATATCTGAAAAGTTTTGTGATAAATTTTTTTGTAAATAAAGTTACTTTCCTGAATTCATAAGAGGAATTCATACTTCTAATAACCTTTCTGTGACTTTTGTGTAAAGCCAATAAGTATCTTCCTATGCAGCTATTCTCAAAGTGCGACCAAACCCCGAAGAGTTCCTGATATCTTTTTAGTGAGTCGGACACAGCTTTTTTTTTTTTGGACAGAGTCTAGCTCTGTAGCCCAGGCTGGAGTGCTGTGGCGCATCTTGGCTCACTGCAAGCTCTGCCTCCCGGGTTCACGCCATTCTCCTGCCTCAGCCTCCCGGGTAGCTGGGACTACAGGCACCTGCCACCATACCTGGCTAATTATTTTTGTATTTTTAGTAGAGATGGGATTTCACCGTGTTGGCCAGGATGGTCTCCATCTCCTGACCTCGTGATCCGCCTGCCTCGGCCTCCCAAAGTGCTGGGTTACAGGCACGAGCCACAGTGTCCAGCCCACAGCTCTTTTCATAGTAATACCAGTACATTATCTGTTTTCATCACTGTGTTGACAGTGGCACTGATACTATAAAATAAATGATAGGTAAAACTGCTGCAGCTTATCTTGAATAAAGACAGCACCAGGCTGCATCAGAAGCCATTATATTCATCACTGCCACATATGTGCAGTTAAAAAAAAAGCCAGTATAACTTAAGAATGATGGCACAGGGAGAATTACTGATTTTAGTATCTTGACCGTAAAGTACATGTCTTTTTAGGATTTTGTATGCGTATATATACGCATATAGCAAGTATGCGTAACATACCTCTGCTGCCTACCTAAAGTGTGAAGGTTGTCACGTGTCTCAAGGACAAGTGCTTACCAGTTGTTGCAAGCTCATCTAGCTGCTCTTTCATGAAAGACTAACTGACAAACTGGTTTTTCAGACTTAGGTATTTGGGAGACATTTTCTTGAAAATGAATGAAACAAAAAAGCTGGCAGTATTTGTTGTCAACAATAAAATTCAAAAATAAAGCTTTCAAGCAAAGATTAAAGTTTTAAAAATCTTGTAACCACCACCTTGGGCTTCACAGTTTCTTAATTTATAAAAACTTTACTGATGAAATCAGTGGTTCTAACAATGTGATTTTTGTGGTAAAGTATAATGAAATGTGCCAACATTTGGAAGGACTGCATGTGGTAGTTTTTCCAATGACCAATGCACAATGTTACAAATCCTTTTTTTTTTTTTTGAGACAGAGAAGGCTCTGTTGCCACGCAAACTGGAGTGTAGTGGTGCAATCTCGGCTCACTGCAACCTCCACCTCCTAAGTAACTGGGATTACAGGAGCATGGCACCATGCCCAGCTAATTTTTTAATTTTTAGCACAGTGTTTTGCCATGTTGTCCAGGCTGGTCTCGAACTCCTGACTTCATGTGATCCGCCTACCTCAGCCTCCCAAAGTGCTGGGATTACAGGCGTGAGCCACTGTGCCACCTGAATGTTACAAATTCTTGAGTGGATAAACGATTGATTCAAAGTAGACCAAATAATTTTAAGTAGCAAGTACCAAAAGCCAATTGAATATGGGTTTCAGATTCCATATTACAACTAATCTTTGGTTTTGGTATAGTACTAAAGAAGAAATTCACAGTTATATGAAAGATTATTTTCTACACGTGTGAGGCCAGATTTTCTATGTATATTTCAACATGGAATACAGAAGCAGATGAAAGAATCCACTGTCTTCTGTTAAGCCAGACATTAAAGAGATTTGCAAAACTGTAAAATAATGCTATTCACTATATATTTTGTCTTGAAGCGTAATTATTTTTCATAAATATGCTATTTATTAATATGTAGTAGCTTTGTTATTTTAATGAACCTACAAGTATTTATAATTTTTCTGTTTATGTTTATAACATAGGTTTCTGTAGATATAACCCTGTTAAATGGAAACTGATGAAATTTTTGGTTTTTAAGTGTATGAAATGGTCCTGAGACCAAAATGTTTTGAGAATCACTTGTTTAATGTATTGGCTTAAATTTCAAATTTTTGCATTTTCTTTGTTGTTGTTGAAATAGGGTCTCACTCTGTCACCCAGGCTGGAGTGCAGTGGCGCCATCTCAGCTCACTGCAGCCTCAACCTCCTGGGCCCAGGCACTCCTTCCACTTTAGCCTCCTGAGTAGCTAGGACTACAGGTGCGCACCATCATGCCCTGATTGTTGTTGTACTTTTTGTAGACATAGGGTTTCACCATATTGCCCAGGCCGGTCTCAACTTCTGGGCTCGAGTGATCTGCCTGCCTGAACCTCCCAAAGTGCTGGGATTACAGGTGTGAGCCAGCGTACCCAGCCCGATTTTCTTAAATAAGCTATAAATGTACTAAGTGTCAACCTTAGAAATATTGATATTATTGACATTTTTCTTTTTAGTTATCTGTGCATTTTCATCCCTCTGTGGCCCTTTTTGCAAAGACCATCCTTCAGGTGAGTCTAAAATATCAAAAGATGAGAAATAAGAAAAAGTAGAATCATTTTAGATAATAATTGGTCATACAGTGTTTAACAGAGAATCTTGCACATTTTACTGCTCGAATAAAGGAGCAATGACTTGTTTTGTACAAAACAGCAGATAATTTTTCCCACTCTGAGTTGAATGGAAGCAATAAGACATTAGAAAGCCACAGCAGTTATTTATTTTAATACCTTGTAGCTCCTCTCCTGGAGAAAGACTGCCTCACTTTCCCATTTGCTGTGTTTGCCACTTCAAGGTTTGGTTCGTGATTAATGGTTAGATGGCCTACATTATTATTAGTCTATCCATCAAATCAATATTACATTCTAGAATATGTGTGTATATGTATCTGTGTGTTTAATTTCTTAAGTATAATGTGCATGAGAGAGATATTTGATGAGTCATTTATTGCATATTTGTATCTTCAATACAATGTAATAGAAGTTATCTTTTTCTTTTTTCTTACCTGGATGCATAGATATAATTTGAATTAAGTTTTTAAATTCCCCCTCCACTTTTCAGGGAAACTATATTCAGTATTCGGGGGACCCCCTGCAGGATTTCACTCTAATGAGATTTTTGGATCGATTTGTATACCGAAATCCAAAGCCCCATAAAGGCAAAGGTATGCTTCTATTTAGTGAATTATTTGGTTTTCATTTTTCATACATAATAAACAATATGAGCTTATAACTAGGTTTTGCATTATACTGTCATAATTTTACATTTCAGAAAACACAGATAGTGTTGTGATGCAGCCGAAAAGGAAACATTTTATTAAGGATATTCGTCATCTTCCTGGTAAGTATAAAGCTTAGGCAGTTGAAACTGAAAAGACAGTGTAAGACAAAAATGCATAAATTGTATTATTCTTTGTTCTAATTTATCAGAATAAAACCTGAGCACCAAAGACATTATCCATCTTTTTTTTAACGTTATTACAGCAAATTTGAAACATGTCCAAAGTAAACAAAATAGTATGATGAACCCCCCCAATTACCATCACCCAGCTTTGACAGTTATCACCATTTTATCATCCATAACTTCATCAACAACCCCTGTGTATATAATTACTATTGCTTACAATTCAGACCATCTTAAAGCTCTCTAATATTAGCTTAGAAGCACAAAAACCCACAGCTGGTTTTGTCACAGAGCATCATTTTAAACTTAGTTAATAACCTACTTCTATACTCGCTAGCCATCTTCTGGATCTGAGTCTATTCTATTCAACGCAGACACTTCTTTGCATAACAGATCTCATCTTCCTCTTGTTCAGAGACTAGGGTTAAATTATACCTTAAAGATCATTTAATTTCCAGTGACTTACTTCACAGAGGTCTAGAGATGTAAAAGGACTTACCCAGAGTTAGTAAGTTAGAAGTAAAAGTCAAATCTCCTTTTACTCAGGATGAGTCAGAAATTTTTATTCTGAAGAGATAAAACTAATTTCTTGTAGTTCCTTATTTCTTAGTTTTCCTCAGTATAAAGGAAAACTCTGTTTACTTCCTGTTTATTCCCAGAATGGCAAGCATTAATGGCAAGCTTGTCATTTTTTGAGCTGAAAATGGCAAGTTTAAAGTGATTATTTATTAAAATAACTCCTTGAATTTTTTATTTCTCTTGAAATTTGGGTCCTGGATGCAACTGAAGAACAGTAAGAGAACCCTGTTGTTTCACTGTAACTGCACTGATGGCTGAGTACTGCCTACTTTATGCTGTAGCCAGTGAAGTTTCCAATGTTGGGTCTTCACACAGACTTTTTCAGAGATTGTCCCTCGCACTCCATGGTCCCTTCTGTCTACCTTCCTTACAATTTTGAGATTTTTAGAATTACAGATTATGCTGTATTTTGTGTTAAGAGCTTAAGTAACATAAAGGGAATTGCTATATTACATTAAAATGTTTAACTTTATTTTTGTAGTGAACAGTAAGGAATTCCTTGCAAAAGAAGAAAGCCAAATACCAGTGGATGAAGTGTTTTTCCACAGGTACTATACATAATATAGTTTCATTTGGGGAAACTGCCAAAATTTAAATTTTGATTTTCAAAATCAGCGTTATTTTAAAAAGATCAAAGGATGTGTCTGTGTTTGTTAAGGAAATTTACAAATCAGTCATTTTGCTAATCTTAATATATCTTAGTAAAACTAAAGTAAATCTGGGAGTTTTGTTAATTTAGCATATAAATTTTGTTTTATGCTTCTGACTTTTTAAAATTTAGCCTTTAATTTCTTTTTATAGTAATTTTTTTATAGGCTTAAAATCTACCTTAGTTTAATATAGTGATAAAGCATGGGTAATTTATCCAGACCATGGCCCTTAGAATGGATTCAGAAAAATTCAGTGCACTGCTATAGAAATAAGTCCTAAACCAACTAGTATTATAACCTAATGCCTTATGGTAGTAAAGTACTTCTTATCTCATCTGGTTGACTAGTTAATTAGGTTTGATTTGGCTTGTTTTTTAAAATCATTTAGAATGAATAATTTTGAGGGTTTGATTACATCTGTACATGGCTAAGTTTTGCTGTATTCTAATATAAGAATAGGGCTGATAAAATATTATTCTTTGATATGTATTACACTTAAAAGATTCCATCTACTTTTTATTGAGTTAAACTATTTTTTGTATATTACATACAAATTTCAGTCATTTATTTCCAACTGAGTATACTTAAGATTTTACAGTTGTGGTTTGCCACTGGTCATAGGTGCTTTGATTATAGTAAGATTAGACCTTTAATAAAATTGTCAAATATATAACATGAATATTATTTTAGGTATTATAAAAAAGTTGCTGTTAAAGAGAAACAAAAACGGGATGCAGATGAAGAAAGTATAGAAGACGTGGATGATGAGGAATTTGAAAAACTGATTGGTAATTTGTTGTGTTGACTCTTTGTAAAATAATCTACTACTATGTGTTAATAGACCATGGAACATTAGTGGGAGAGGTGGCCTTGGTTTTAAAAAATCATTTAGCTAAGAATATCATGCATATCACAGTGGAAGATTAAGAAATATTTGGGGCCAGGTGCTGTGGCTCACACCTGTAATCCCAGCACTTTGGCAGGCAGATCGTTTGAGGTTAAGAGTTCGAGACCGGCCTGGCCAGTATGGTGAAACCCTGTCTCTACTGAAAACACCAAAAAATGAGCCAGGCATGGTGGCGCACACCTGTAGTCCCAGCTACTTCAGAAGCAGAGGCACGAGAATCGCTTGAATCCAGGAGTCGGAGGTTGCAGTGAACCAAGCCTGGGTGACAGAGTGAAACCCTGTCTCAAAAAAAAAAAAAAATTTTTTTTATGATATATGGTAATTCATCCACGTTTGCGCCAGAAAAATGCATGATTTGTGCTTTGGATAGTCCATATAAGAAAAAATTTATATTTGTCTATTCATTGTTACAGCCAAATCTCATGTGAAATAGAAATCCTTTTTACCATTCATATTCTATTATAATATATAGTATATCAGTAGTAATTGATAGCAATAGTCTACTGTTTCTTTTTTATCTTTAATCCACAAAGCTAGAGAAATTTTGATTGAAAATAGACTTAAACAAAAAACATGGTAAATTGGAAAGACTTACACTGATTTCACATGTTATATACTTTTTTATTGTTGTTTTTTGGGGGTTTTGTTTGTTTTGAGACAGGGTCTCTCTGTCTCCCAGGTTGGAGTGCAATGGCACAGTCACAACTCACTGCAGCCCTACAGCCTAGACCTTCTGGGCTCAACCGATCTTCCTGCCTCAACCCCACAGGTAGCTGGGACTACAGGTACATGCCATGATGCTGGGCTACTTTGTTTTTGTTTTTTTGTTTGTTTTTTTAATAGAGATAGGGTCTTGCTATGTTGCCCAGGCTGGTGAACACTCTACCTCAGCCTCCCAAAGTGCTGGGATTACAAGCATAAGGTGTTATATATTGTATCACACCTATTAAAAATGAGCACCTAAGTAGTTCTAATAGAGTAAAAAGGAATACAATTGCTAAATACCATTTTATTTGATATTTACCCTCATTCCATAAAAGAACTGTAGAAAGAGCCAAAATTAACTGGATCCTTCTTTTGTTTTGGGATTTAACTAAGATCAGTATTTCACAGGTTTGTGTGCATTATTAAGACATACTAGCAACAGTCATATTTATATTGTTTTGGTGTTTACTTGTCATAAAGAGCAGAATCATGACTATTAGAATAATTTATTCGGTACAAGATGTATGTCAAGCTTGTCATTCTTTGTTGTATCTCACAATTTCTGTATTCTCTGGCAGACACATTTGAAGATGATAACTGTTTCAGCTCTGGAAAGGATGATATGGATTTTGCTGGGTAACATAATTCTATCTTCTCCTTCCTATTTTTCTAGCATTTCCCAAATTGTCCCTCAGAACAGTAGACCACAGAACTATATGACATAAAGGGGAAATGTATTCAAGTTTGGAAAGTGGATACAGTACTTTCATCCTTGACCTTTATAAAGCACGTTATTACTTACTCTAAGCAGTCTGCAAAGCTTTCTCCTTCTAAGTCATTTAATAGCCTACTGCCCTAGTAGTCAACAAAACACTACTTTAGAAAATACTGCCTCCTTTTGTATTACAAATTGTGTTTTTTTCCAGTAACGTGAAAAAGAGAACAAAAGGAGCTAAGGATAACACGTTAGATGAAGATTCAGAAGGCAGTGATGGTGAACTTGGTAACCTCGATGACGATGAAGTTTCTTTAGGAAGTATGGGTGATGAAGAATTTGCTGAAATTGATGAAGATGGAGGAACATTCATGGATGTGTTAGATGATGAAAGTGAGAGCGTTCCAGGTAAGCATTTTTTGTTTTTGGTTTTTTTTTTTTTTTTTGGTTTTTTTGTTTTTTTTTTTTGAGACGGAGTCTCACTCTGTGGTCCAGGCTGGAGTGCAGTGGCGCGATCTCAGCTCACTGCAAGCTCCGCCTCCCAGGTCCACGCCATTCTCCTGCCTCAGCTCTGGAGTAGCTGGGACTACAGGCGCCTACCACAGAGCCTGGCTCATTTTTTGTATTTTTAGTAAAGACGGGGTTTCACCATATTAGCTAGGATGGTCTTGATTATCTGACCTCGTGATCCGCCTGCCTCGGCCTCCCAAATTGCTGGGATTACAGGCGTGAGCCACTGCGCCCGGCCAGCATTTTTTAATAAGACATAAACAGCATTTAAACTAAGACATAAACTGTATCTTCCTCACTTCCTCAGCCTTAAGTTAGTTTTTCTGCTAAAGGTTTTTAATATAGCCCTGTGTTCAAATTAATATTCATGTCAGCCAGAAACTTAAATGGGACCTTTTCCCTTATTTGGAGCTGAAGGGTTTTTATTGTGTGTTGTGTGTGTTTTCTTTTAAACAGCTTTTTGAGTTTTGGACTTTTACTTTAACCAGCAACTAGCTTCTCTGTACGGTTTTGATTGTGTGTTGTGTGTGTTTTCTTTTAAACAGCTTTTTGAGTTTTGGACTTTTACTTTAACCAGCAACTAGCTTCTCTGTACAATACATGTTGAGCTGAAATGCTGCCATTTTTTAATAGTAATTAGCAGTCTATAAAAGTTAATCAGTATTCATCAAAGCCCAGCATAGATGAAGGTGAATCTTTTATCTTGTTGTAAATTAGCAAGGAACACCCAGAATTCTCTCTGGACTGTTGTCTGACCTTTCTGTCCTTTCACATACCTCCAGCATGCACATGCCTGCCTAACATTCTTCTACTTATTCTGAACCACAAAAGAAGTTTCTTGTTTTAAGGGGTTTTGTATTGTTTGGTCTTATTAATGAAGCTATTCAGAAAATTTTGTACTTGCACAAAATATTATAACTATGCCAATTCTTAGAGTCTTGTTCTCAGTCTGTCCTCAAGCCTATGCTAGTGGAATTATGAAACCCACAAGGAGTAGCAGTACAGTGCCTTACATTAGAATAAAGATTTTAGCATATCTTGGAGTAATATTTTCCAGTCCTATTGTTTTTCAGTTGCTTAATTGCAAATTTTTTCATGTAGCAGAACTTGAAGTCCACTCCAAAGTCAATACTAAGAGAAGCAAGAGAAAAGGTACAAATGATTTTGACTTTGCTGGCTCATTTCAAGGTAAGAAAATGTATTCAGTATCTTTTAAAAGTAGTATCCATGTGAAAGGTGTCATTATCATTTTGGGAAATTAACTCTCCTAAATTTGGTTAATAAAATCCAGGGGTAGGTGGGGGTTGTTTTTAAGAAAGGTGTTAAATGGAAATTATTTTCCACATTTTGAATTGTTTCTTGCATTCAAATATCTCTAGATCATCTTTTCATTCATTTTTTTAAATTTTTTATTATTATTTCCATTGTTTTGGGGGAACAGGTAGGGTGTTTGGTTACATGGATAAGTTCTTTAGTGGCGATTTCTGAGATTTTGGTGCACCCATCACCCAAGCAGTACACTGCACCCAATGTGTACTCTTATCACCTACTACCTCCCACTCTTCCCCCCAAGTCCCCAGAGTCCATTATGTCATTCTTAAGCCTTTGCATCGTCATTGCTTAGCTCCCATTTATAACTGAGAACATAGAATGTTTGGTTTTCCATTCCTGAATTACTTCGCTTAGAATAAGGGTCTCCAGCTCTATTCAGGTGGCTACAAATGCCATTATTTCTCTCCTTTTCATGGATGAGTAGCATTCCATGGTATATGTATAGCACATTTTCTTTTTCCACTCATTAGTTGATGGGCATTTAGGTTGGTTCCATATTTTTGCAATTGCAGATTGTGCTGCTATAAATGTGCGTGTGTGTCTTTTTTATATAATGACTTATTTTCCTCTGGGTAGATACTCAGTGGTGGGATTGCTAGATCAAATGATAGTTCTACTTTCAGTTCTTTAAAGACTCTGCATACTGTTTACCATAGTTGTACTAGTTTACATTCCCACCAGCAGTGTAAAAGTGTTCCCTTATTACCACATCCACGCCAACATCTGAAATTTTTTTTATTTTTAAATTACAGCCATTCTTGCAGGAGTAAGGTGGTATTGCACTGTGGCTTTGATTTGCATTTCCCTGATAATTCGGGATGTTAAGCATTTCTTCATATGTTTCTTGACCATTTGTGTATTTTTTGAGAATTGTCTGTTCATATCCTTAGCCCACTTTTTGATGGGACTTTTTCTTGCTGACTTTTTTGAGTTCCTTGTAGATTCTGGACATTAGTCCTTTCTCGGATGCATAGTTTACGAAGATTTTCTCCCACTCTGTGGGTTGTCTGTTTACTCTGCTGGTTATTTATTTTGCTGTGCAGAAGCTTTTTAGCTTAATTAAGTCCCATCTATTTGTTTTTGTTGCATGTGCATTTAGGTTCTTGGTCGTGAACTCTGCTTAAGCCAATGTCTAGAAGAGTTTTTCCAATGTTACCTTCCAGAATTTTTATAGTTTCAGGTCTTAGATTTAAGTCTTTGATCCATCTTGAGTTTTCTGCATAAGGTGAGAAATGAGGATCCAGTTTAATTCTCCTACATGTGGCTTGCCAGTTATCCCAGCACCATTGGTTGAATAGGGTGTCCTTTCCCCACTTTATGTTTTTGTTTGCTTTGTCGAAGATCAAATGGTTGTAAGTATTTGGCTTTATTTCTGGGTTCTCTATTCTGTTCCATTGGTCTACGTGCCTGTTTTTATACAAGTACCATGCTATTTTGGTAACAATAACCTAGTAGTATACTTTGAAGTCAGGTAATGAGATGCCTCCAGATTTGTTCTTTTTGTTTAGTCTTGCTTGGCTATGCAGAGTCTTATTTTGTTCCATATGAATTTCAGGATTGTTTTTTCCTAGTTCTGTGAAGAATGATGATGGCATTTTGATGGGAATTACATTAAATTTATAGATTGCTTTTGGCGGTATGGTCATTTTCACAATGTTGATTCTACCCATCCATGAACATGGGATGTGTTTCCATTTGTGTGTGTCTCTGTGGTGTCTTTCAGCAGTGTTTTGTAGTTTTCCTTTTAGAGATCTTTCACCTTCTTGATTAGGTATATTCCTAAGTATTATTATTATTTTTCTTTTGGCAGGTGTTGTGAGGAGGGTTGAGTAATTGATTTGATTCTCAGCTTGGTTGCTGTTGGTGTATAGCAGTGCTACTGATTTGCGTACATTGATTTTGTATCCTGAAACTCTGCTGAATTTATTTATCAGATCTAGGAGCTTTTTGGATGAGTCTTTAGGGTTTTCTAGGTATACTGTCATATCACTGGTGAATAGTGACAGTTTGACTTCATCTTTACTGATATGAATGAATGCCATTTCTTTCTCTTGTCCAGTTGCACTGGCTAGGATTTCCAGTACTATGTTGAATAGAAGCAGTGAAAGTGGGCATCCTTGTCTTTTTTCCAGTTCTCAGGGGGAATGCTTTCAACTTTTCCCTGTTCAGTATAATGTTGGCTATGGGTTTATCATAGATGGCTTTCATTACTTTAAGGTATGTCCCTTCTGTGCCAATTTTGCTTAGAGTTTTAATCATAAAGGGATGCTTGATTTTGTCAAATGCTTTTTCTGCATCTATTGAGATGATCATATGATTTTTGTTTTTAATTGTTTATGTGGTGTATCACATTTATTGACTTGCATATGTTAAACAAGTCCTGTATCCCTGGCATGAAACCCACTTCATCATGGTATATTATCTTTTTGATATGCTGTTGGATTCGGTTAGCTAGTATTTTGTTGAGGGTTTTTGCATCTGTGTTCATCGGGAATATTGGTCTGTAGTTTTCGTTTGTTATGTCATTTCCTGATTTTGGAATTAGGGTGATATTGGCTTCATTGAATGATTTAGGGAGGATTCCCTCTTTCCCTTTCTTTTGGAATAGTTTCAGTAGGATTGGTACCAATTCTTTGAATGTCTGATAGAATTCAGCTGTGAATCCATCTGGTCCTGGACTTTGTTTTGTTGGCAGTTTTTTTTATTACTGTTTCAATCATGCTACTTGTTATTGGTCCATTCAGAGTTTCTCTTTCTTTCTGGTTTAATCTAGAAGGGTTGTATATTTCAAGGAATTTATCCATTTTATCTCGGTTTTCTAGTTTGTGTGCATAAAGGTGTTCATAGTAGCCTTGAATGATCTTTTGTATTTCTGTGGTATCAGTTGTTGTCTCTCCTATTTCATTTCTAATTGAGCTTATTCGGATCTTCTCTCTTCTTTTTTTGGTTAATCTTGCTAATGGTCTACCAATTTTATTTATTTTTCCACAGAACCAGCTTTTTATTTCATTTATCTTTTGTAGTGTTTTTTCAGTTTTGTTTAGTTCTGCTCTGATCTTTATTTCTTTTCTTCTGCTGGGTTTGAGTTTGATTTGTTCTTGTTTCTCTAGTTCCTTGAGGCGTAAGCTTAGATTGTCTGTTTATGCTCTTTCAGACTTTTTGATGTAGACATTTAATGCTGTGAACTTACTAAAAGTAGTGCCACTTTTGCTGTATCCCAGAGGTTTTCATAGGTTGTGTCACTGTTGTTCAGTTCAAAAAACATTTTAATTTCCATCTTCATTTCATTGTTGACTCAAAGATCATTCAAGAGCAGATTATTAAATTTCCATGCATTTGTATATAGTTTTGAGGGTTCCTTTTGGAGTTAATTTCCAATTGTATTCCACTGTGGTGTGAGAAGGTACTTGATACAATTTCAGTTTTCTTAAGTTTATTAAGACTTGTGGCCCACCATATGGTCTATCCTTGAGAATGCTCCATGTGCTGATGAAAATAATGTATACTCTGCAGTTTTTGGGTAGAATGTTCCGTAGGTATCTGTTAAGTCCATTTGTTCTAGGGTGTTGTTTAAGTCCATTGTTTCTTTGTTGACTCTGTCTTGAAGACCTGTCTAAGGCTGTCAGTGGAGTACTGAAGTCACCCACTATTATTGTGTTGCCATCTGTCTAATTTCTTAGGTCTAATAGTAATGGTTTTATAAATTTGGGAGCTCTGGTGGTAGATGCATATATATTTAGAATTATGATATTTCTTGTTGGACTAATCATTTTAGTAGTATGTAATGTCCCTCTTTGTCTTTTTTTAGCTGTTGTTGCTTTAAAGTCTGTTTTGTCTGATATATTAAGAATAGCTACTCCTACTTGCTTTTGGTTTCCATTGGCATGGAATATCTTTTCCCACCCATTTACTTTAAGTTTATGTGAGTCATGTGTTAGGTGAGTCTCCTGAACACAGCAGATTCTTGGTTGGTGGTCCAATCTCACATTCTGTATCTTTTAAGAGGAGCATTTAGGCCATTTACATCCAACATTATTATTTGAGATGTGAGGTACTGTTCTATTCATCATGCTAGTTGTTGCTTGAATACTTTGATGTTGTTGTTTTTTCATTGTGTTATTTTATAGGCCCTTTGAGATTTATGTTTTAAGGAGGCTCTATTTTGGTGTACTTCAAGGTTTTGTTTCAAGATTTAGAATTCCTAGGCTGAGTGTAGTGGCTTACGCCTGAAGTCCTAGCACTTTGGGAGGCCCAGGCAGGCATCACCTGAAGTCAGGAGATCAAGACCAGCCTGGCCAACATGGCAAAACCCCGTATCTACAAAAAATACAAAAAATTAGCTGGGCATGTTGGTAAGCCCCTATAATCCCAGCTGCTCAGAATTGATTTTTGAGGCACAAAAATCACTTGAACCCATTAGGCAGAGGTCGCACTGAGCCAAGATTGCACCACTGCACTCCAGCCTGGATGGCAGAGCAAGATTCCATCTCAAAAAAAAAAAAAAAAAAGATTTAGAACTCCTTTCAGCATTTCTTGTAGTGCTGGCTTGGTAGTGGCGAATTCTCAGCATAGATCTCTCCTTCATTTATGAAGCTTAGTTTTGTTGGATACCAAATTCTTAGCTGATAATTATTTTGATTAAGGAGACGCTATTTTGATTAAGGAGACGCTGTTCTGTCCAGATGTGGGAGCTGCATGTTAGTCCTGTCCCCTTATCCACCATTTTCCTCCTCAGCACAGCAAGTCGACATGTTTGCCTCTTCTATGTTTTGTTCTCTCCAAGGCCCCAGCAGATTGGATGGTGCCCACTCATATTTGAATGCAGATCTTCCTTACCTAGTCCAGAGATTCACATGCTAATCTCTGCTCATTCATTTTTAAACCATTCAATTATAAAAGCCTTGGATTTTTCAGACACCTGTAATCTTTTTCTTTTCTCAACCATTATTCTTTGCCATTTGACCCTTGCAATAATCCATGCTCCTTTATTATGATACGAACTGTTCTTTCTGCTAATATATTAACATTTTTCAAAGTATATCTTACAAGATTATGCTTCACAGTGTAACACTTACAAAGTGCTAATAAAAGAAAAAAGTGCTAATATCAGGTAACAGTCTTAAGATTTTTGATAAAAATGTAGAAAGCACTATATATACTTTGACTCAAGTGCCTCTCTGGCTTCTGCTTGCTGCTAAATACTGATGACTAAAAATAGATCTGCAAAGTTAAAAATAATGTTTTAAAAAGTTTCATTTACATATTGGTAGTAGTCTTTCAGAGACTCGTGCCTACAAAATTTTATCAGCTCTTTCAGATACTGCTGTCAATTCCTTAGTCCCCTGATAACTAGATGATTTAACTGATACATATTTAAATTATAACATGTTATCTTCCAGATTTTGTCTTCCCTTGAGTATCTAAGATCCTGTTTTAATATTAGCATAAGATGAGATATAGGCAGTTTTTCTCAAGACCATCCCTCAGAAAAGAAGTGTTGCTTTAATTCAAGTTCTACTGAGCCTATTATTAAAAGATGCTGGTAAAAGGAATTTGAAGAGAAGAAAAAAATTTTTAATGTTAAAAAAGATGCTCCCTCAGCTTGTTTCCAATAGTAAAGTACTGTTTCAGAAGACATTAGCCTGAAAGGATTTCAGATCTCAATTGATAATAGTTTTGGATGCAGATTAAAGAATACCCAACAGAACTGATTGAAACAAAAAGAGGCAAGGAATTTTAAACAGATTTATTAATTGATTCAGATGTATTAATTTACTGATTGATCACCCTACATTTGCAAGTGTTAGAGTGGATACCCTTAAGAATAAACATACCTTATAGAAACTTTAATCAGCCTGGGCAACACAAGGAGACGCCATCTCTACAAAAAATCAAAAATGGCCTGGCGTGGTGGCTCACGCCTGTAATCCCAGCACTTTGGGGGGCAAGGCAGGTAGATCACAAGGTCAAGAGATCAAGACCATCCTGGCCAACACGATGAAACCCCATCTCTACTAAAAATACAAAAATTAGCTGGGCATGGTGGCACGCACTTGTAGGCCCAGCTACTTGGGAGGCTGAGGCAGGAGAATCGCTTGAACCCAGGAGGCAGAGGTTGCAGTAAACCAAGATCGTGCCCCTGCACTCCAGCCTGGCAACAAAGTGAGACTCTGTCTCAAAAAAAAAAAAAAAAAAAGTCAAAAATTAGCCAGGCATGGTGTTGCACACTTGAGGCTGAAGTGGCAGCGAGGGCAGGATAAAAGAAACTAAGGAACCAGCACAGTACAGAAGTGCCTACTCTTTGAGGTCACAGATGCATCGCTACAGGATGAATAAAACCCAAAAAAAACCTTCCTAATGCATGCAAATGTGTATTATACAGCTATCAAGTAACATCACCCTAATAATAATGAAGATGAAATGCTTTAGAAACTATTTTATCGAAAGTGGCTCTGATACAAAGACTTGTACATGATTATTCATAGCAGCACTATTAATGCCAAAAAGTGGACACAACCTAAATGTCCATTAACTGATAAGTAAAATGTGGCATATCCATACAATGGAATATTATGTAGCCCACAACATGGCATGGAGTACTACAACATGGATGAGCCTCAAAAATGTTACGCTAAATGAAAAAAGCCAGATACAGGAAACCACATGTCATATGATCCCATTTATATGAAACAGCCAGAAAAGGCAAGTCATAGAAACAAGATAGATTGGAGGTGGGTTGGAGGACTACAAATGGCACCAAGGATCTTTTGAAGTTGATGGAAATGTTCTAAAATCAGACTGTAATTGTGGCTGAACAAGTCTGTAAATTTACTAAAATGCATTAATATACTTAAATGTGTCAATACACATAACAGCTGAATGTTATGATGTGTATTTAGTAAAGCTTTTTTTAAAATACGGCTCTAGTACTGCTAGAGACATTGGTATCAAAGATGCAGAGTTTGAAAAATTGTTTCAGGAAAAGAGACTTTTCAGGAAAAGTTTATACTTTCAGTACTACAGGTAAGTGTTTTTTAAAGGAGAACCTCTTTCAGTGTTATAAACAGAACTTCATTTATAGCATAATAAACATACTTTCAGTCAATTTCCTTACGCTCCAAAGAATAAGACCCCTGAACTAAATTTTACGTTTTGTCTTAAGTATTTCAAAACCCATTCATGTCAAACTGATAATTTTACTATTGCTTGATACTGTGTTATTTCCCTTATGGGTAAACTTCGATCACTGGCCAAATCTGAAAAGCAAGACGACACTCTTGTCATCTGAACAGTTCTATTAGAATGTTGTTAGCTTTTTAAAAATATTATATACTAACTTAAATTATATTTAAATGCCAGCTACCTAAGGGTGCTAGAAGATTATTGCAATTGTGTTTTTACCCAAGTATAATTTTTAAAATAAAATCATGTTGCATTGCATTTTTTAAAAATCATTAGATTTATAATTGAATAATGTAGACTTACAAATTTTTTTAGGGCCAAGAAAAAAGAAAAGAAACTTCAATGATTCCAGCCTATTTGTATCTGCTGAAGAGGTAAGGCTAATGTACTGTTCTACGAGTCTAGCTATTCTACATTATTTTTAGTTTTCTAATAAATTTATCTTTTTGTTTAAGTTTGGCCATCTATTGGATGAAAATATGGGATCCAAGTTTGATAACATTGGCATGAATGCCATGGCTAACAAAGATAATGCAAGTAAGTAACTTAAATTTTTTTATTGATGTTTTAAAAATAGCTTTGGCTTAGAACTTCAGAAGATAGGAAATTTTTTTAATTTAATTTAATTTTTTTTTTTTTTGAGACAGCGTCTTACTCCCTCGCCCAGGCTGGAATGCAGTGACATAATCTTGGCTCACTGCAACCTCCATCTCCCAGGTTCAAGCAATTCTCCTGCCTCAGCCTCCCAAGTAGCTGGGATTACAGGCATGCACCACCATGCCCAGCTAATTTTTGTATTTTTAGTAGAGAGGGGGTTTCACCATGTTGGCCAGGCTGGTCTTGAACTCCTGACCTCAAGTGACCCGCCCACCTTGGCCTCCCAAAGTGCTGAGATTACTGGCGTGAGCCACCGTGCCTGGTTGATAGGTATATTTTTGAAAGACCTTTTCATGGTACTTTACAACCTGGAAGGAATGGCTTTATCTTCTCTCAGGAGAACATGTAAGATTAACAAGTATATACAGCAAAAAAAAAAAAAACTTGCAGACTACAAAAATTACTTTTTTTTTTAGGGAAGTGGGCCATTTTTATATAGCATGAGTTTGCTAAGTAACTTTACATGTTTATAGACATTTTAATTATTTCTGATATTGATTGTTACTGGGTTTTATTTCACCAGTAAAAGTGCTTGGGGAAAGAAGATCTTTAGAGCATTTGTTTCTTTTCCTTCCTTAGTCATTTCTTTATGAAACATTAATCTTTGACAATAAATATGAGAAGAAAAGCAACAAACAAGCAGTGGGTTTGTATAGTGGGTGGGAAACGGCAGGCCAAGGCAGGCTAGAAGTTCCTGTGACTCAGCAGCATGTTCTGTGGGACCGCCAGGAGTTTACAGTGTGGTAGTACACTCATCTTTTCTTCTCCCAAAGGTCTCAAACAGCTTAGATGGGAGGCTGAACGTGATGACTGGCTACACAACAGAGATGTAAAAAGTATCATCAAGAAAAAGAAACATTTTAAAAAGAAGAGGATTAAAACCATTCAAAAAACTAAAAAGCAAAGGAAATGAGAGTTATTAATGTAAATTATAAATTGAAATTCTACTTACGTCTAATTTTTGCTGTTCAACCATGTTTTTTGATCTAGCTCTCTGATTCCATACATTCCAGACTTCTCAGTGGATTTGTAATAAACTATAAATAAAAATAGCTCTCATTTATAAAGTCATGTGGAAACATTGTTAAAATTAAACATATTGAAAAAAAAAAACTTCTTTTTTCCATATTGCTACATAACAAAATGAAAAAGAAGACAGTAGGATTACAGACTTCACATATAAGCCCTGGCGTCTCTGATCATTGTAATGAGCACTATTTCATGTAACTACATGATGTCATCTTGTTCAGTCTTTATCTACTTGACAGAGAAAGAGACAGCTCCAAGAAGTTAGCAAACCTGAGATGAAACTGATCTTTTAAAACCAAACGTTTAAACTGTGGTTTGATTCTATCATCTCATATATGAATGATTCCAGAGTTTACATTCTTAACCACTAGAAGAATTCAGAAACTAGCCCATTACCTAATTTTCTCACTAGTATAGATGAGAATTTAGTCTCAGAAGAACTAAAATAGCTGTGAATAGTATTGTTAGAAATCCCTTGTGAAGAAATTACTACATAATTTATAGGTTACCTGAAGAAGTTGTTTTATACTTATTTTTACTTAAGGAAAAACATACCTTCCAAGATGAAGGGATATTTCTTGCTCATTGTTTGCCTGAAATCTGATGGAAAAAAGGATGTCTTGAAATTAGATATGAACAGAAATTCATTATTAACACATACAGCCACAATTTAATGCTAGCTTTAGGGTCCATATGATGGGAACCATATAGATTAGAAATTGGTTTTACGGTCCTTCTGGTAATCCAGGAACGATCTCCTTTTGTTTTTGTTTTTTTGAGACAGGATCTCTCTCCCTGTTGCCCAGGCTGTAATACAGTGGCACAATCACAGCCCACCACTGCCTAGACCTCCCTGGGTGGGGCTCAAGCGAGCCTCCTACCTCAGCCAAGGTCAAATAGCTGGGGCTCAAGGGAGCCTCCTGCCTCAACCTCCCGAGTAGCTGGGACTACAGGAGCACACCACCATACTCAGTCTTTTTTTTTTCCCCCCCTTAAGATACAGGGTCTTGCTATGTTGCCCAGACAGGGCTCAAGCAGTCCTTCCACCTTGACCTCTCAAAGTGCTGGAATTACAAGTGTGAGCCACCACACCCAGCCATGACCAGTTTTTAAAATTCATCCCAAGCTTTAATTTGCTTTTAAATACTGTTGGGATGTTTTCTTTATACCCTTTCTTAAAGTTGAAAAGAAAAGATTTTGTGAGTATCCAGTAGCATTTTGGTACAGCATTCCAACAAAGTACGCTGAGGAAGACTATGTGACAAGTTTCAAAGATAGCTATCATGCCAGGACTATTTCTTGTTTTAGGGAAAAATCACTTCCTAATTTAAAAAGTTGAGGGCTCTAATAAACAATTTCCCCAAGAAAATGTTAAAGCACTTTCAGCCATAGCATGTGAAAGTCTTTTATGCCCACTGTTGATGCCTAGGAAGAATACTATAGCCTGAGAAAACTGGTTACTCCGAGAAAACAGTAAGTAACCAGTTACTTTCTTAGTCTACCAAACAATGAAGTGTAATGGGCAGGCTAAGTTTCCTCCATCTGTGCTTACAAACTAAGCCCGACCAAGGACACTTGCTCTCCCCTCCCCGATAGTAAAACCCATGGAGGAATGAAATTTTTTCCTTAGCCCACAAACAAAATTTTTAAGGGAGAAGTGAGAGTCATCTAGTCTACAATAATGAATACTTTGATTCCTGTTATGCCCATAAAAATGTCTAATATCGAATCTGAAGAACCAATTTCTCCAAAAATGCCATTGCCATTTAACACATAAAATGTATTAGCAAAACTATACCCCTTCAGAAAGCATTAATTTCTGAATTATGATTACCTTGGCTTGTGTGCATCTTGCTAAACAAAAAATATGCTCCAAAAACGCCTACAAGTTCGGCTACCAAAATTCCTTTAAAGATCTTCTTTGCTAGTGGTTCCAAAGTACGGGCCATCCTAAATTTAACAATAACAGATATGTGTAAACCTGAATGAGCATATTTAAACTACTATTATCATTTCTCTAATACCTCAAATTCATTCCCACAATTTGAATGGCTTATCTGTATGGGAATAAGACTCCAATACTATGGTATACTTTTTTGGTTTAGGCATCCTACATACGTAGTTTTCAAACTCCATGCCTAAGGGGCATGATGAACCAAAGACAAAATTGGATAAAGCACACAGGAAAGAGATAAAATGCAAGAAAGCATTGTAAAAAACAATTTACAGAACTAAAATTTTTTAACTGTGTAGGAAAACAGAATGGGGAAGATGGGTTAATTTTTTAGCTGCACTGGGAATTAAGAAATAATCTAAATGGACACAATATGTGAACACTCTTTGTAAAGTGCCCTACAAAAGTAAGATTTTTCTGAAGAGGTTCTACATTTTCTAGGGCTGGAGTTCTTCATTTATTAATACAACATATACTAATATGTACTATTATATATACTATATATGTATATTATAGATAGCATATATATACTATATACTGATACATACTAATAATACAACATAAACTATGTGCTATAGTTCAGGCATTTGGAGTGCAGTAGCACAATCTCACCTCACTGGGTTCAAACAATCCTCCCACCTCAGCCTTCTGAGCAGCTGGGACCACTGGCATGCCTGGCTATTTTTTTGTATTTTTTGTATTTTTAGTAGACACAGGGTCTCACCATGTTGCCCAGGTTGGTCTCAAACCCCTGAGCTCAAGCAATCCGCCCACCTCAGCCTCCCAAAGTGCTGGGATTACAGGCGTGAGCCAGTAATCTGCCCTTTAGCAGACACTCTCGGTAATTTGTAAAGAAATGCGGGCAGGGGGTGGAAACTGATTGGGTGATGAACCAGTAAGAGGCAAAACTACAGACCGGTTAGATCTTGATTGTCTTCCTTTAAAAGCTAATCAAGAAAACAGGTTTGTGTCATTATTCTTTTTCAAATTAAAGTAAAAGATAACAAGCTAAGAAAATAGAATATAAGACTCTTACTGAATAAATTAATGTAAACCCAAGTTTTTAGCCAGCCTCCTTATAACCTCAAAGTCCAGAAGAGGAGAACCACTAGTTTTTCATCTCAGATGTTTCTATTGTCCTGTGTGTGCTCCTTTGTCCTCAGTCCCAGCTCGCTGCCATCAGGTGTTCACTCCATTCACTTCCCACCCCTTTTCAATGCCTGAGGGTGGGTGTAATCAAATAACCTTCCTTTTTTTTGTAGGATTATTCTGCTAATATCTTACCAGGTGGCCCTCCCCACCACCCCCCAAATTCCCTCATTTTGATAATGTGATCACCCTGGAGACCAAAAGATTAAAACTTTACTATTCTTATTTAAAAGAAATGAAGCAAAGAAATTTACAAAGGAAGGAATTCATATACAACCAAGAGGCAGTTGACTGGTGGGAAGGGACAGTTGTTTTGCTCCATTCACTACAATGCTGTACATGACTGACAGAAAATAAGTCATGCTCAATACAGAGGCCTCTCTTGAGGTTTTTTATTTTTTTGGAGACACAGTCTCGGTCTGTTGCCCAAGCTGGAGTGCAGTAGCGCGATCTCAGCTCACTGCAACCTCTGCCTTCCAGGTTCAAGTAATTCTCCTGCCTCAGCCTCCCCAGTAGCTGGAAGCTGGGACTCCTGCCAGCAGGCCCAGCTAATTTTTTGTATTTTAGTAGAAACGGGGTTTCACCCTGTTGCCCAGGCTGGTCTTGAACTCCTGAGCTCAGGCAATCCGCCGGCCTCAGCCTTCCAAAGTGCTAGGATTACAGGAATGGGCCACCGCGCCTATTTTTATTTTTTTGAGACTGGGTCTTGCTGTCTCCCAGGCTGGAGAGCAGTGGTGCGACCTTGGCTGACTGCAACCTCTGTCTCCTGGGTTCCAGTGATTCTCCTGCCTCAGCCTTCCGAGTAGCTGGGATTATAGGCGTGTGCCACCACGTCTGGCTAATTTTTTGTATTTTTAGTAGAGATGAGGTTTCACCAAGTTGACCAATCTATTCTCGAAGTTCTGACCTCAAGTGATCCTTCCGCCTCTGCCTCTCAAAGTGCTGGTATTACAGGCGTGTGCCCCCGCGCCTGGCCTCTTTGGGGGTTTTGTTTTGAGACGGGGTCTCACTCTGTCGCCCAGGCTGGAGTGCAGTGGCGCGATCTCGGCTCACTGCAAGCTCCGCCTCCCAGGTTTACGCCATTCTCCTGCCTCAGCCTCCCGAGTAGCTGGGACTACAGGCCCCCGCCACCACGCCCTGCTAATTTTTTGTATTTTTTTGGTAGAGACAGGGTTTCACCGTGTTGGCCCGGGTGATTTCGATCTCCTAACCTCGTGATCCGCCCGCCTAGGCCTCCCAAAGTGCTGGGGGGTTATTTTTAATGTTCCAGGGATGAGCAAAGACTGCCTGCAGCCAGTTCCACTATTCAAGGAATCGAAGCAAAATTTTGTTTTATGAGAGGGTGATGATAAGAAAGTCCACTTGGGGCCGGGCGCGGTGGCTCACGCCTGTAATCCCAGCACTTTGGGAGGTCAAGGGGGGGCGGATCACGAGGTCCGGAGATGGAGACCATCCTGGCTAACACAGTGAAACCCCGTCTCTACTAAAAATACAAAAAAAAATTAGCCGGGCGTAGTGGCGGGCGCCTGTAGTCCCAGCTACTGGGGAGGCTGAGACAGGAGAACGGTGTGAACCCGGGAGGCGGAGCTTGCAGTAAGCCGAGATCGCGCCACTGCACTCCAGCCTGGGGGGCAGAGCAAGACTCCGTCTCAAAAAAAAAAAAAAGAAAGTCCATTTGTAGGCCAGGGTTAAAAGGAAAGAAAGTAAGTCCGAATAATACTGTACAGCTGCCTTGGTGTACAGTGGTGAGCGTAGCTGCCTCCAAGTAATACCGTACAACAAAGTATTTACCTTTCTAAAAATATAGTTTTGCACTCCGAGGCTGCCGGCTTTAGGAGGCCGATGATAAAACTTCAAGTTCCTTTGCTATAGACCACCAGGGCGCACCAGTCCACCCACAACAAAGTGACGTTTACTAGCTGCGGCAAGGGAGACACGGCAGAGGAGCGCCTGCCTTCTCAGCACAGGGACAGGCATCATTCCGGGAAGGAGTTTAGGTGAAGTTTAACACGAAGCCGCCTCTGAAAGATTCGGCGCAGGGCTGTGTGTCATGTAGTTAACATCACACGGGGCTGAGAAGCCGACTCGGGGATACCAGCTCAAGCCAAATGTGCAATGCTGGGTCGGAAGCCCCTTATCCGGGGCTGCTTCCCTGTGCGGGGCGGCCTCCCAGCTTAGCGTCTGCAGGCAACGCGGTTTCAAGCAGCAACGTCTCTCCCTGTCTAGCTGTGCAGAGAGCTTTTCAGCAGAGGCAGAGAGCTGTCTCCGGCTGGCCGCCTCCGAGCCCCCAGCTCCTGCCTCGGTCCCCACCCAGCTCCCGCTTCCCCCGGTTCCCTGGTGCCCTCGGCTGCCCTCGGCGCTCCCCTAGCCCGCGAAACGCTCGGCCCGGGCCTGCAGGCGACGCGCGCGGGCACGCAGAGCACTGCCTGGCCGCCAGGCCACGTCGCCAGCGACCCGGAAACACTCGCCTCCAGTGAACTGAGGCAGTGACACCTGTCTTCTACATGCCCCCAGAACTGTGACGAGGCCCCACGCAGAAGCCCGCCCCACTCTCGTCGCACTGGGGACCCCGATATCCGACCGCCGATGGGGAGCCACTTGCAGCAGTCTCACCTGAGGTGCGTTCAAGGAGGACTGCGCATGCGCAAGGCTTGGCGACGCTCCACCCCTTCCGTTGTCGGCTCCGCCTCCACATTCGTAATTACCATTAATTGTACTCTGACCGCGACCCGAACCTGACTCCCGCCATGTACATTATTTTACGGAATATTCGCAATAACACATGCAACAGGTGCTGAGTGTATCTCATTTCACAGAGAAAACAAGAGGCTTACACTGCCCACAATCGCACCGTTAGTAAAAAACAGAATTCACATTTGAACCCAGGACACTGACGCAGGGTAGTCTGTCTTAGGATGTTTTTCTAACACTCCGGAACTTAAGGTGTGATTAGTTTCGGAAAAGCACCAACATAAGCATCACCTGAAAACTTGTTAGAAATGCAGAACTAGGCAGCGCGCGGTGGCTCACGCCTGCAATCCCAACACTTTGGAAGGAGGAGATGGGCGGATCACGAGATCAGGAGACCGAAGGCATCCTGACTAACTTGGTGAAACCTCGTCTCTACTAAAAATAAAAATAAATAGCCGGGCATAGTGGCATGTGCCTGTAGTCCCAGCTACTCGGGAGGCTGAGGCAGGAGAATCGCTTGAACCCGGGAGGCGGAGGTTGCGATGAGCCGAGATCGCGCCACTGCACTCCAGCCTGGACTACAGAGTGAGACTCCGTCTCAAAAAAAAAAAAAAGAAAAGAAAAGAAAAAGAAATGCAGAACTACTGAATCTGAAACTGCATTTTAGCCAGATCCGTAAAGAATTCTTTTGCAAAGTAACACTTGAAGAGAAGACGCAAAGGGGACAAGGAAACAGAGAAGAGAAAAAGAATATAAAAGTATATTGAAGTACTGTGTGCAAGACAAAGCCTGAAACACCCAAAATAGACCCAGATCTACCTTCATCGAAGTTCTAGTCTACTTAGGGGTATTTACCAGAAATAACTGATGAAAAGTACACAATGATAAGGGCCTTACTTCTAATCCGAGGAATCTGTAAAGATTTTAGAGAAGGGGTGACAGCTGGAGCTAACTCTGTCCATGCCAAGTAAAGGAAGTGCTTCTGCAAGGTGTTCTGTGATTGCCCCAATTTTCCTATCTAACACCCGCCCTCCCACAGTCCAGCCCATGTGGTTCATCTGTGTAACTAAAGCATCATAAATTGTGAAAAATGTGAATGTGTAAACTATATTGATTTAAAGCATGTGATTGTTACTCAAGATGACTCAGATCTACACAGATCCAGAACTCTAACCTCTTCCACTATATCAACCTCTCTAGTATCCTCTTAAAGTCTGGGCTTTTCACATTCTCTTGATCTCTCTCCTCTATAGAAACTGTCTCTGGCTTGAACCTCGATTCTATTTAACAATATACATTTGACTTTCTCTCAAACTTTTTTCAGAAGCTCCCTTTCTGCATTATGTTGCTTTTTATTTTGTCTGTTATTGTTTTCACTGTCATTAACTATTTTTCTCAAAACTTTCAGCACTCTACCCCTATACCACAGAAGTTCCCTTTTCCCCTCCAACTGACACATTCACAATCTTTTTTCTTTTTCTTCTTTTCCTAATCATCTGCTTCTTGTTTCTTCTTCTTCTTCAGGGTCTTGCTCTGTCACCAGGCTGGAGTGCAGTGGCACAATCATAGCTCACTACAGCCTTGACCTCCCAGGCTCAAGTAATCCTACCCCCGCCCCCAGCCTCCCAAGTAACTGGGACTACAGACATCACCACCACACTGGGCTAATTTAAAAAAAAAAAAAAAATTTGTAGAGACAGGGTTTCCCTGTGTTGCCCAGGCTAGTCTCCAACTTCTGGGCTCAAGTGATCCTCCCTCCTTGGCCTCCCAAGTGTTAGAAATATAGCTGTGAGCCACTGTGTCTGCCCTTCTTCTTCTTCTTTTTTTTTTTTATTTGAGATGGAGTCTCGCTCTGTTGCCCAGGCTGTAGTGCAGTGGCTCAATCTTGGCTCACTGCAACCTCTGCCTCCGGAGTTCAAGCGATTCTCCTGCCTCAGCCTCCCAAGTAGCTGGGACTACAGGCACATGCCACCACACCTGGCTAATTTTTTGTATTTTTAGTAGAAATGGGGTTTCACCATGTTAGCCAGGATGGTCTCAATCTCCTGACCTCATGGTCCTCCCTCCTTGACCTCCCAAAGTGCTGGGATTACAGGCGTGAGCCACCGTGCCCAGCCTGCCCTTCTTCTTTAAAAAAAAAAAATAGTCAAGTACAGTAGTGAGAAGAGGGGAGGAGTAAGTACATCCACAATCTTTAAAGATTCATCCACAATAAATATTTTCTTATTAAAAGCATCCACCATGACTTCCTTGAAACACTTTGTTAAAAATCATTTAAGATACTAATGCCTTGAGCTTCCAGGCCTGTCTTTGTCCACTTCGGCTGCTATAACCAAATGCCATAAACTGATGGCTTATAATCAACAGAAATTTGTTCCTTATGATTCTAAATACTGGGAAGTCCAAAATCAGGGTGCCACAAGATTCAACATCTGGTAAAGACCAACTTTCTGGTTTTTGAGATGGTGCCTTCTCACTGTGTCCTCACATGGTACAAGGGGCAAGGGCCTCTCTGGTGCCTCTTTTAAAACACTAATCCTTGGCCAGGCAAGTGGCTTACACCTGTAATCCCAACACTTTGGGAGGCCAAGGTAGTGGGCTCACCTGAGGTCAGGAGTTCGAGACCAGTCCAGACAACATGGTGAAACCCCATCTCTACTAAAACCATAAAAATTAGCTGGGCTTGGTGGCAACACCTGTAGTCCCAGCTACGCAGGAGGCTGAGGCAGGAGAATTGCTTGAACTCAGGAGGCAGAAGTTGCAGCCTGGACGACATAGTGAGACTCCATCTCAAAATAAATAAATAAAAGGACACTAATACCATTCATGAGGGCAGAGCCCTCATGACCTAATCACTTCCCAAAGGCCCTGCCTCCTAATGCCATCACTGGGGATTTCAACATATGAATTTAGGGAGGACAAAAACTTTCAGACCATATAGCAAGGCTCCACTACATTGGTTTGAAGTACCAGAATATCAGTGTTAAAAGCACCAGGATGACAAAGCAAGATGAAAAAGCCATTGGGGCTGGGTGCAGTGGCTCACACCTGTAATCCCAGCACTTTGGGAGGCCAAGGCGGGCAGATCACCTGAGGTCAGGAGTTGGAGACCAGCCTGGCCAACAAGGAGAAACCCCATCTCTACTAAAAATACAAAAATTAGCTGGGTGAGGTGGAGCACGCCGGTAATCCCAACTATTTGGAAGGCTGAGGCAGGAGAATTGCTCGAACCCAGGAGGAAGAGGTTACTGTGAGCCAAAATCACACCACTGCACTCCAGCCTGGGTGACAGAATGAGACTCCATCTCAAAAAAGGAAGGAAGGAAGGAAGGAAGGAAGGAAGGAAGGAAGGAAGGAAGGAAGGAAGG
>NC_045448.1:37216716-37230778 GCF_002776525.5 Piliocolobus tephrosceles | reverse complement strand
AGGAAGGAAGGAAGGAAGGAAGGAAGGAAGGAAGGAAGGAAGGAAGGGGGGAAGGAGGGAAGGAGGGAAGGAGGGAAGGAGGGAAAGAGGGAAGGGGGGGAGGGAGGGAAGGAAGGAAGGAAGGAAGACTGAAAAAAGAAGAGGGGAAAAAAGCTTAAAGAAATGATAACAAGTTTTACCAACTTGGGCCTGGCAGAGTGGCTCCTGCAAAGAACAGTGGCAAGAAGAAAATGGACCATTCTGCCATCAATGATGTGATGACCCGAGAATACACTGACATTCACAAGCGCGTGTATGGAGTGGGCTTCAAGAAGTATGCCCTCAGACACTCAAAGAGATCTGAACATTTTGCCATGAAGGAGATGGGGACTCCAGATGTGTGCATTGATACCAGGCTCAATAAAGTTGTCTTTGCCAAAGGAATAAGGAATGTAAGGAATGTCCCATACCGTATCCACTTGCAGTTGTCCAGAGGATGTAATGAGGATGAAGATTCACCAAATAAGCTCTGTACTCTGTTACCACTTTCAAAAATCTACAGACAGTCAATCAGGCACGGTGGCTCATGCCTGTAACTCCAGCACTTTGGGAGGCCAAGACAGGCGGATCACCTGAGGTCAGGAGTTCAAGACCAGCTTGGCCTATATGGTGAAACCCCATCTCTACTAAAAATACAAAAAATTAGCTGAGATCACACCACTGCACTCCAGGCTGGGTGACAGAGAAAGGCTTTGTCTTGGAAAAAAAAATCTACAGACAGTCAATGTGGATGAGAACTAACCACTGGATATTCAACTACATCAAATATAGTTATAAAATTGCCTTCACAAAAAAAAAAAAAAAAAACAGAAATTGTAAGAAAGACTAAAATAATTGTATAGAAATGTTATGATTTCTGCAGGAAAATATATATAAACTAATAACAGTATTGCACAAAGCTTGACATCTCCATAAATATTTCTTATACACTCTGAACCACACTATAGATTTCACAAACACATTTTGAGATAAGACACATTTTGGCCACAAGGTTTAGAGCAGGAAAAGTGTAGACTCCAGCAGAAACTTTTACCAAGGGTCCTTTAGCGACAGTACCTTCCTGGTCCTAGCCTGGTTTACTAATTCTGACAGAGGAATGCAAATGACTAGAAAGATGTGCTAGTTCTCTCCAAAGCACAGAAGCAGGCTAAAATCCCAGTCTTCTGTAGTGGCCTTAGGGACCTCCACTTTAACAAATATGTACTAGGTTTGCTGTACGTTCTCCCATCTTCACCTTAAAGCCTAGACATTTCTTTCCACATTTTCTCCTCCTCCTCCTCCTCCTCCTCCTTCTTGTTCTTCTTCTTCTTCTTTTTTTGTATATGTCTATAGACTGGAAAAAACAAAGGAAAAGAAAGTAAGAGGGCATGGTGTCTTTAATGCCAAGGAAATAAACTTCATTTTATTATTATTATTTTTTGAGACAGAGTCTCACTCTATCACCCAGGCTGGAGTGCAGTGACACAATCTCAGCTCACTACAATCCCTGCCTCCCTGGTTCAAGCGATTCTCATGCCTCAACCTCCCAGGTAGTAGGGACTACAGGCATGCACCACCACACTCGGCTAATTTTTTTTTTTTTTTTTTTTTTTTTTTTTTTTTTTTAAGTAGAGACAGAGTTTCACCATATTGGCCAGGCTGGTCTCAAACTCCTGAGCTCAAGCAATCTGCCTGCCTCAGCCTCCTGAAGTGCTGGTATTACAGGCATGAGCCACTACACCCAGCCAGAAAGAAACTTGAAATAAGCCTCCCATGCAGCTGCCTCTGGGGCATGAGCCAGGCCACAGCTGGCAAAGCCTGACAGGTCAGCAGTAATTTATCTCCAATATGGATAAGACACAACGAGCTGAATAGGAAGCTAGGACTTCATACAACATGAGACCCACTGGCACTCATAGGTATGACAGTACAAATATATCACATGATACAGATTATTCTGTAATTATTCATGCTGTTTCCCTCCATTATGCTTTCCAGACAACTGAGTGTTGAGTATGTAGAATTGTAAGGTTAGCAGGTTGACCTAAGCCTAGGCAAACTAAGAATCAGAGTTCACATTACCAATCCCAAAGAGCCTCCTAAATCCTCCTATAATTACAGGCATTAGTGTCGGAACAAGATCCAACCCATTGTCTTTTTAAGTGTTTTACTCACTAAGAAGCAAGCCAACAACAACCATGTTTGAATCAACGTCTTAAATTCTACCTGACCAGAGGGAAACAGACTCTTTGTAATGTAAGGGTAATCTCACTAAGCAGATTGGCAAGGAGTTCAGTCCTGCTCCTCTTTTCTTTTTTGGGGAGTGAAAATCTTAAATATACCTTCGCAACTACAGCTAATATCGCATTATTATGTAAGGCAAGAAGGCCTTCAAGTGGGAGTGATGTATAGAAATATAAAAATACTAAGATATTCAGATATTCTGATTTTACCTTTTCATATACTGCTTCTTTAAAAAATAAATATTCATCTACATAATGAAACCTGGATACCAGTGCCTAGCTAGGAACCCTCTCTGGTCAGTTCTTTTCCCTCTGTAAAATGGAGATAAAAAACTACTCTTACACATCCACCACCTGCCTCTCACTTTCTGTTGACATAGAGAATTTCCTCAATTCCAAGATGTACTTGTTTCCGTATGTTTACATTTCAGAAATAGGAATGCATCTTACAATTGATATATATATATACACAGAGAGAGAGAGAGAGAGAGAGAATATACTGTTTGTCCCAAAATGCTGTTATTAGATAAAATGTTTTAGTGATGCAGGTTTTTTCTTGACTGCTTAGCCAGCCAGAAACCTCTAAGACTGGCAACTCCCCTGCCCAGGCCCTGGGCCCACTGCAGGAGGCACCCAGCCCACCCAGCTGCACTTCACTTGCGCTCCCACCCAGATCCAGTGCTTGCGGCGGGATCCACACTCAGCCCGCAGCTGGGCCAGTGATGCCACAACCTGCTTCCACCTTGGGCAAATGGTGTCTGGATGAGGGGAACATGGTGACACTCAAACAGGGATGTCAGCAACCCCAACCCCCAGAGGGGGTGTTACAGCATGCGAACAGCTCTTTTAGTCCCATTGCCCCACTCCAGCCTGCTGCTCCTGGGCTGGCCTGGCCCTGCCACTCCTTCCTTCATGTGGGGTGGCTGCCCTACACCAGTGGAGGGCAGGGGATACAGTATTACAGTTTTTTTCGTACCCACCTTCAGGCTAAGGAGGACTACCTGCCTTAGGGTGGTGGACCACCCTCTTCGAGTCCCCTCTCTGCTGAGAGCTGTTCCGTTGCTCAATAAAACTCTTCTTTGCCCTTCTCACTCTTCAGTTTACAGCATAACCTCATTCTTCTTGGATGCAGGACAAGAACTTGGGATCCTCCAAATGTGGGAACAAAAAAGGCTGTAACACTGTGGCCCTCCACCTGCTGCTCCTGCCTGCAGCCACCCCACACAATGGAAAGCAGCAGCCAGGCTGGGCCAGCCCTGGAGCCATGGGCCTGAGTAGGCAGGGGACTGAATGAGGGGACACAGTCAGGCTGAGGCACCAGGCCAAGCCGGGCCCAGGCGGGGATGTGCCATCCTGTGTCACTAGAACCCAGGATATTTATTGCCCTTGTGGTCATAAAAATCTCTCTCCGCAGAAAATAAGATTTTTTTTTTTTTTTTTTTTTTGCAGTGAAAAATTCCCATGACCTTGTTTCTCATAGCAGGTAAAGAAGCACCAAAGAATTCACTGGCACTAACAATTAAACCTGTGCCCTCTGAGATCTCATGGTAAGTGTCTTTCTGCCTGAACTTAGCTGTACTGCCTGCATTCCAATCCTAGCCCCTCCAAAGCCTGACTCTGCAACTGTAACCAGGAACCTCAGCTTTTAAAATATTTTTTAATCACTCACTTCCTTTTCCTGCCCTCTTACTCCTTCATTCCCTCCCTCTCTAGACATTCTCCTCTGACAATGCATGTTTATCTAATTGTTTTCTTGGTTAAAAAATTCCAGAAGCTAATCTTAAAACAAACCAGATGCAGAGCCCCAACTGCAGAATCCACTCGTGCTTAAGGGGAGTCGCAACATTTTCTCCACTACCATTGGGCTGAAATCAAGATAATGCCAACCAGACCTCCAAACAGGCAATTACCCAAGATAGCCATTGAAACAAGACATACAGACCCTGCATCCTGTACCACTCCCACATGTCTGCCATGCATTTCCCCCTTAAAAAACCTATGGTCAATATTAAAATTTAAGGTGGTACTTTAGAACACTAGTTCACCATCTTCTCTGTTTGCTGGCTCTCTGAATAAAACCTGCTTTTTCTCCCACCAACCCTCACCTCTTGTCCTCTAGAAGTCACTTAGCCACTGTGGCCTCAATTAACCTAACTGCAAAAGGTAGCAAAGCAACACCCGTTTCATAAGGCTGTTAGGAAATTACATCAAATCATTCCTGTAATCTTAGCAATTTGGAAGGGGATGTGGTACATGCAAGTACTCAATAATGTTAGCTATCCTTTTAACTGATACATGAATGATGGTACAGCCAGGTAACTAAGCATAACTAAAAGTCATCTTCTTAACTGGTTAACATTGGTTAAGAGAAAGGTAAATACAGTGAAAAAAATTACCTTTGGAAAATGGAAGAAGGGTAAGAAGAAAGATGTGGGGAAGAGAATGGGAGAGAAATAAGAAGAAATATATAGTCTATGTTTATAGATATTTGACTTATCAAGAGGCCAAAGCGTAAGTTTTGACCCAGAAAATGTACCAGATAGGATATAGGCTAAACTGCTATAACTTTTGAGTAATTATAATTGTAATTGTTGAGACTCCAATAATTCAGTGGCTCAAACAAGATGAACAATTATGCTCTTTCACATACGGGTCAGAAGGAGGCTTGTTATACAGTTTGAGTCGTGGGAGGGTGGCTCTGTTTCTCAAGGCCATCTGGTGAGCCAGATTTCCTCAGTGCTGCTTTCCTCCAAATTAGCAAATCTGACTTGTCAACACAGTATCTGCCTTCCAGGTATGGGGAAGGGACTAAAGAAGATTGGAGAGCCATCAACTTCCTGTTTTAGCCACAGGGCCACACCAAGCTGCTGGGAGATGGGAAGTATGAGCCAACTTATCCAAAGGAAAAAGACTGCTACAGAAAGACTCTACCCTAGGAAATGTGCCAGGGAGAAGCAACTTCCCCAGCATGCACATTAAGAGACACAATGACATAGTCTGACCTTCTGGGGGCGCTACACTAGAAAAGGGAAGAAAGCCTCAGATGGGCATGCGTACAGCTTCCTAAACACACTGCACATGCTCACTTCCTGAGGGTAAGGAGGGCAGCCCACTCTAAGGGAAGAATCATGGGAAAGGGGTGTGAGATACCGGAAGTGGGCCAGCCTGTGAAGGCCTAGCATCAAGGTTAAACATTGTACTTGCTCTTCAAGTCACCCACTTGGATCTCTTCTAAGTGTACTTTCCTTTCTTTCCTGCTCTAAAGCTTTTAGTAAACTTCCACTCCTGCTCTGAAACTTGCATCAGTCTCTTTTTCTGCCTTATACCCTCAGTCAGTTCTTTCTTCTGAGGAGGCAAGAATTGAGGTTACTGTAGACCCGTATGGGAAAACTCAGATACATTTCCACTGTTAACAATTTTACATAAACTTTTAGAGATATATTATCATTAGCTCAGAGTAACACAACTAGTAAATGGTAGAGTCAAGGTTCAAACTCAGGTCTTTAGACTTGTAAATCTATTGAGCCAGTAAATGAGAGTGCCCAAGACGGCCCCCAAATTTGGTCTCTTTTCCACCCCACCAAATTACCTCACAATCCCATTGCTTCCTTTCACACCACATAGGATATGTGTAAAAATGTATCAACCCAGGAGAGAACTGAGATTTCATTCTGTGAATTTCTAAGAGAAAAATTGCGTGCCTGATTCAATACCTATTTGTTAAATATTTAATATATATTTTCTTCTATTAGGATATCCCATTCTTACTTTCACTGGGCAGATTGCCTAAATGGTTATGTAATCAACCCTTGGGGTAATATTCCCTGATCATCAGCCTGTTTTGCACCTGTGGTTTAGCTTTTGCCAGGAGGATATGCAAAAGTTGAGGGAGGGTGGATGAGAATTAAATGATTTCTTTTTCATGTACCTGGGAGGAGCCCTTTATTCCAGCCCCTGCCCAACTCCATTAAAAGCAATCACTCCCCCTGGACAGCCACAGAGCAGGTTCATTTGTAGGGAGCTACCATGGCTGATAAATCCAAATTTATTGAGTACATTGATGAAGCTTTAGAAAAATCTAAAGCAACTGCACTTTCTCGCTTATTTTTCACCTATCAGGGGATTCCTTACCCCATCACCATGTGCACCTCAGAAACTTTCCAAGCGCTGGACACATTCGAAGCCAGACATGATGACATCGTGCTAGCATCTTATCCAAAGTGCGGTAAATAACAAGTCGTTTCCTACAAGCACACTTCTCATAGTGAGTAGGTTGGGGAGGGTGTGAGACAAAGGTGGGACGAAGGCGGTTCCTCATTGCAGGAATCTGACTGAGCGTCAGTGAGGAGGAGGGCCGCTGTGGTTAAGTACGTAGGTTATATAATCAGTACATAGAATTGCTAGATTAAAAAATCCCAGTGTCTGAAGGAAGAGCTCTGTGCGGAAAGGCCATTATGGAGGATGGAGAGCGGAAGGGGATGGTTGACGGGCCTGGAAGGGAGTTGCATGAATGTGGGAAAATCCAGTTGGCAAGGAGAAGTGACAGTAGCAGTGATTTTGTCTTGATTTCTGGCTGGACAAAAGCACAGCCACTTCTATACTTTACATGATGATTTCCATGTTACAAATTATTTTTCAGGATCAAATACTGCTCCGTCAGTTTCTCCAATCACTTTTACAAAGATCCTTCATCAATGGAAAATAAAACTTGAAGAATCTAAATTATCCTGCTTTCTACCATTTCCTTTTGATTCTTTTTACTGTTGTTTATTAAAGCCAACCTCATTTAATATGTTTTTTCTTAACTGATGCTATTTTCATAAAATCAAACTTATAGATTCCTGTAGAAAATACATATTAATTTAATGTAAAATAATATAAATAACTTATAATAAACTTTCTATAACGTAACATTGTTCTATAAGAAACATATTCTAGATTCGAAATGAAGCATTGTCCCTTGTTAAAGGAGACATCTGAGAAATAAGTTGAATTTTATATAATTATAGGTTAATGCTGTTTTCCATCAAACCATTTGTTTCCATAGCCCAAGTTATTTCAAACACAGAAGAACTAAATATACACATCAGGGAATGGTTGTAGATTTTAATTTTTATCATGTATATGCTAAAATAATGTGCTTTTGTTACATCAAGACTCTGTAATGAGTTTTTATTCTCTGATTTTTCTGATAGGTTCAAACTGGATTCTCCACATTGTCCATGAATTAATATTTGCTGTTTCTAAAAAAAAGTATGAATATCCAGAATTCCCAGTTCTTGAATGTGGGGATTCAGATAAATATCAGGTTAGTACAAACAGCCTTTAACTTTACAGCAAATTATCATAGAAAGATTTCTTCCAGTTTGGAGATTCTTTAGTTTTCAGTTTAGAAAGTGCAATACTAATAATTATCACAATTTACTGTGTGCCTACCATATCCTCAGCACTGTTCAGGTATCATCTCATTTTTTGAAAAATAACCTTATTACCATTTCACAAAAGATAGAACTGCTAGGGACTTGCCCAATGTCAAGGGACTAATAAATGATAGAGCCAAGATTCGAACCTGTTTTCTAGTTTGAGCTTTTAACAACTATACTGTATAGCCAGCCTGTTTTTGTTCTTTTTATTTTAAGTAGGGGGAAAGTAAGCTGAGAAACCTCAGGAAATGAACAGAAAAGCCTCATCTCTGAAGACATGGACCTGTGCAGGATGGTAGTAGGAATCACCAGTCTTTTCCTAGTAAGGCATGATTTTTTTTTTTTTTTTTTTGAAATGGAGTCTCATTTCATTGCCCAGGCTGTAGTGCAGTGGTATGATCATGGCTCACTGCAGCCTTGACCTCCTGGGCCTAAGCGATCCTCCTGCTTCACCCTACTGAGTAGTTGGGACTACAGGCACATGCCAGTACACCTGGCTAATATTTTTAAATTTTTTTTATAGAGACAGGGTTTCATTTCATTGCCAGGCTGGTAATGAACTCCTGGGCTCAAGTGATCCTCCCACTTTGGCCTCTCAAAGTGCTGAGATTATGGGCATGAGCCACCGCGCCCAGTGATTTTTGATTTCCCTATCTCAGTTATGATTCGTGTGTGTGTAAGGGACGGGAAGAAATCAAGCATTAGCTAAGAGAATAAGCCACTGATGTGTGTGAAGGGGATAACAGGTCACCCTAGCTGTTATTACTTACCTTTCCAATACAACTAACTGGGACTTGGGTGAGAGATAGGATGTTCTACTCCCTGCCCAGGGAAGGCAAGAAAGGAGTGGGAGGAGGATCTGCCTCGGGACTTCAGTGCTTGGACAGAAAAAGGACATGGAAGACAGCCCCTCCCCACTCCTAGACACACCAGAATGCAGCTGGGAAGCGAAGGCTGTATTCAAGGGGGAACCACAGTCTCAGTAAAACTTTCAGAAATGTTCACCAGCAAGACTCCCAACAGGCAGACAGAACTCAGTTACTAAGCATAAAGCCACTGGATTGGGACTTAGGGAACAGCTTCTGGAAGGTGACTAAGACGGTGGCATGATGACAAATACAAACTTGAAAGTTGGAACCTAGGTGGAAGGAAGTCCATTTCCAAGGATTAGGCCAAAGTAGCACAAAAATACATGGTAAAGGAGATAGGTGTTCAGGGACTCAGAGGAGAGTGGTTTGGGGGTAAGTGCCGAGTCCTGGATCTGGTCGGCAAAAATAGACCAGAGAGGGTCACTTGGGCCAAAGCAAACCTGATGAAGGCTCAGCCAAGATGGGCCCAGGAACCTAGGATGGGCCAACAGGGGCAGTAAGAAGCTTTGTCCTAGGTAGGAAATAAGGAAAAGCCCCATAGACTTCCCCTGTCCAGGTCTTTGCATAACCTTTTACTAAGGAGAGTGTTTAACATCATCTTTAGAAATGATGCCAACATTTATCCAGATTTCATTTTCTCTCTCTCTCTCTCTCTCTGTGTGTGTGAAATGGAGTCTCACTCTGTAACTCAGGCTGGAGTGCAATGGTGCAATCTCCTCTCACTGCAACCTCCACCTCCTAGGTTCAAGCGATTTTCCTGCCTCAGCCTCCCGAGTAGCTGGGATTACAGTTGTGCACCACCACGACTGGCTAATTTTTTGTATTTTTAGTAGAGACAGGGTTTCATCACATTGGACAGGCTACTCTCGAACTCCTGACCTCAAGTGATCCCCCCCCACAGCCTCCTAAAGTGCTGGGATTACAGGCGTGAGCCACCACGCTTGGCCAATATGCCCTTTATTTTTAAATGGAAATCAGTGAAATGAACTTCACTTAACAATTATTTGCTTTACAGAGAGCTTTTCTGGAATACATATTTTTCCTTACATAAGGTATCTAGAGAACTTTTCTGGAATACATATTTTTCCTTAAATAAGGTATCTAGTCTTTGCTCACACTTGGGCTATATTATACATTTTAATGAACATAGTAGTATATATTATGTAGCTATCTAATTTTATTACAATTGACTTCCATTTTTCCCTTGGGTGCTTTTCTAATCCTTTTAGTAACTTTACCATTTCTCATGTGTCTGTACATGATTTTTGGCCATGAAGTTTCGTGGAAACCACACTCTATAACTTAATCTGAAAATAATCACCTGTACAATTTTGCACAAAGTGCTTAAAACCTCAAAGCCTGTTCTTAATCTCTAAAATGGGGGTTACAATATCTACCTGAGAGGATTGTTGTGAATGAGTATGAATGAGTATGAAAATGCTTCAAATGTTTAAAAGTACAGTTTGAGGCCGGGCGCGGTGGCTCAAGCCTGTAATCCCAGCACTTTGGGAGGCCGAGATGGGCGGATCACGAGGTCAGGAGATCGAGACCATCCTGGCTAACACGGTGAAACCTCGTCTCTACTAAAATAATGCAAAAAAACTAGCCGGGCGAGGTGGCGGGCGCCTGTAGTCCCAGCTACTCGGGAGGCTGAGGCAGGAGAATGGCGTAAACCCGGGAGGCGGAGCTTGCAGTGAGCTGAGATCCAGCCACTGCACTCCAGCCTGGGCTACAGAGCCAGACTCCCGTCTCAAAAAAAAAAAAAAAAAGTACAGTTTGATGTAAATGAGATTTTACACTGCTAGTCACCACTTGGGCCCATATCATTGATTTAAAGTGTGTTTTATTTTTAGAATTTCATTTTTTGTCCCCTTGCTTGAGTTGAGATCTCCACTAAGTTTTTTTTTTTTTTTCTTTTTTTAGATGGAGTCTCACTGTGTTGCCCAGGCTGGAGTGCAGTGGTGCGATCTCAACTCACTGCAACCTCTGCCTCCCGGGTTCAAGTGATTCTCCTGCCTCAGCCTCCTGAGTAGCTGGGACTACAGGCAAACGCCGCCACACCCAGCTAATTTTTTGTATTTTTAGTAGAGACGGGGTTTCACCATGCTGGTCAGGATGCCCGGCCTCCACTAAGTTTTTACAGAACAATTGGCTACAAACATCTGAATATCCTTTTATCACTTACAATGAGTAGTTATATTGTAGCTGCAACCAAGCAGTGAGTGACCTCTACAGATGTGGGACTAAAAACTTGAAGCTTTACTTCCCTGCATAACATATACTAATGGTCTGATTGTAAGTGAAAACCCTTAATCCTGGCAGATTAAATAGATAATTTTATCTTCAAAATTATCTATAGAAATAGATTACAAAAAAAGAATCAATCACCTTAGTCCATATACTGACAATATATTTCTCTCATAAAACATTTCTCAGACATTTAAGTAACTCTGCACTTTCAGGTTCCATTGAGATATTTTATTGCCTAGAGTTTTAGCTGGTTAAACAGAAAGATTTAAATGTTAAAAATGGATTTGCAGGAACTGTGGAAAGACTTCACTATTTCTGTTAAAGACCTTGAATATAGAAGAGATCCAAATTAAGTGAAAGTGTATATTTCCTTTTTTTTTTTTTTTTTTTTTTTTTTGGAGACAGAGTCCTGCTTTGTCGCCCAGGCTGGAGTACAGTGGCACAATCTTGGTTCACTACAAGTTCTGCCTCCTGGGTTCACACCATTGTCCTGCCTCAGCCTCCTGAGTAACTGGGACTACAGGTGCCCACTACCACGCCCAGCTAATTTTTTACGTTTTTAGTAGAGATGGGGTTTCACCGTGTTAGCCAGGATGGTCTCGATCTCCTGACCTCGTGATCCGCCCACCTCGGCCTCCCAAAGTGCTGGGATTACCGGCATGGGCCACTGTGCCTGGCTGAAAGTGTATATTTCAGATTATGAGTGGTCTTGAATAAAAGGGATTTGATACGATTGTGGGAAAAGGTAATTTTTTTAAAAATTACAAAAATGATTGGGAAATGGTAAGCAGGGTACAACAAAGAAATTCAAGAATATTTTAATTGTTTGTTTATCTATGATTCTTCATTCCTCATCTCCACAAAGTAAGAAAACAGAAATAAAGAAAAATTGGCCAGGCGTGGTGGCTTACGCCTGTAATCCCAGCACTTTGGGAGGCTGAGGCGAGCAGATCCCCTGAGGTAAGGAGTTTCAGACCAGCCTGGCCAACATGGCGAAACCCTGTTCTACTAAAAATACAAAAATTAGCTGGTCGTGGTGGTGGATACCTGTAATCCCAGCTACTCGGGAGGCTGAGAAAGGAGAATTGCTTGAACCTGGAAGGTGGAGGTTGCAGTGAGCTGAGATCGCACCGCTGCACTCCAGCCTGGGAGACAGAGTGAGACTCTGTTTCAAAAAAAAGAAAGAAAGAAAAATTGAAGGAGGAGGAGAAGATATAGTGACAGTAGTGCTGGAAATTGTCATTTAGATACCAAACCTAGGAGTCATTCAACACACACACACACACACACACACATGCACATTTTCACCTTTTTGTGTATATTTTTAAGAGAATGAAAGGCTTTCCATCACCAAGGATTTTGGCAACTCACCTCCACTATGACAAATTACCTGGGTCTATCTTCAAGAATAAAGCCAAGGTGAGTGTCCTTTCCTACTGATAATTCTTTGAAATTTCTGTGTATAGATATTAGTTTTTGGAAGTATAACATGAGTTTGTTCCTCCTCATAGAAGCTTAGTAAATGAAGTGTGACATTTAATTTTTTTGTTTCTTTCTTGACGTATATTTGCTATAGTTGCAGTCAAGTCAAATGCATTTTCAACAAGGATATAAAACATATGCATAGAATAAAATGTATTTTATAATGTTTTATAGTGAATAATTTTCCGAATCCCGCTAGAATATTTAGAGTGTTTCAAAAACACACAAAAAAATACAATCTAGTAAAATCAGAAAAAAAAATTGTTCCTTTGTTTCTTCCTGGTGAGCACTATTTACCTGAGGCCTAAAACTATTTTTTCAAATATATTTAAAAATTTTATAGAGACAGCATCTCACTATGTTGCCCAGGCTGGCCTTGAACTCCTGGCCTTGGGAGATCCTTCTGCTACCAAGGCCTCCCAAAGTGGTGAGATGACAGGCATGAGCCACCATGCCTGGCTAAAACTGTTTTATTTTTGAATTTCACATATAGTAACAAACTTCACAGCATGCATACAGAACTATATGTGCTTTGGCTGTTCTTACCATTTGTTTAAAAATGTTTTTTTATTAATCAGTATTGATATACTTCTTGTAATTACTAGTTTTTACCCAACTCTTTCTGTTTCCTCTCACCTGGTCTCCCCTCCATTCCTTATTTCTTGGTGCCTTTTTTCTGTCTCAGAAGAAAATGATTTGAATTAGTTACAATCAAGATTTAAACTCCCTGCAGGGTGTGGTGACTCATGCTTCTCATCCCAGCACTTTGAGAGGCCAAGGTGGGCAAATCACTTGAAGTCAATAGTTTGAGACCAGCCTGGCCAACATGGTGAAACCCCATTTCTACAAAAAAATTACTTTTAATGGCAAAAACCCCAATTACTTTTGCACCAACCTACTAAAACTAGCCAGGGGTGATAGCACGTGCCTGTAATCCCAGCTACTTGGGAGGCTGAGGTAGGAGAGTCACTTGAATCCGAGAGATAGAGGTTGCAGTGAGCCAAAATCTCACCACTGCTCTCCAGCCTGGGTGGCAGAGCAAGACCTTGTCTGAAAAAAAAAAAAAAAAATTAAACTCCTGCTGAACGCTAGCAAGAATGGGAGACTAGTGAGATAAGAGCAAAGAAAGGCAAAAGAGGAAAACTGTTAAGATAACTACAGTTTCAATGGTAAGAGACAGGAGGGGAAGCAAAATAAGAAAGGAAGAGTAGGAAAGCAAACCTTAGGGAAGTGGAGGTTTAGAATGAGCAGCTTTGTGGCCATGATACAAGAATCCTAGTAGCTTAAAATGGGAAAATATCTTAAAGGTCATCTGTGCTAATTTCCATCGAGTGTTTGAATTCCACTAAGCAGCTGGACCATGATTGAGCACCTCCAATGATAAGGATCTCCGGTATCCCCTAAGCCAGCTTTGAATAGCGCTGTTAAACAGTTTTTCCTTGTATTGTGTATTTGTAAAGACTGAAATACCACTTTAACACATAATTTCCCCCGTTTAATGCAGTTAACACATTTTTCCTTAGAGTCTCTATAATAAACAGAGCTGAAGTAATTTATAAAGCGTTGGACTTGGGGCACGCAGGCTTTTGAACACAGTTTCACATTTGTAAGAATACAAGGGCAAATAGAGAGCAACAGGGACTGGATGCAGTGGCTCACGTCTGTAATCCCAGCACTTTGCGAGGCCGAGGCAGGAGGATCACTTGAGCCCAGGAGTTCAAGACCAGCCTGGGTAACATAGTGAGACCCCCCCCCGTCTCTTTTTTTTTTTTTTTTT
>NC_045448.1:37199026-37216616 GCF_002776525.5 Piliocolobus tephrosceles | reverse complement strand
CCCCCCCCGTCTCTTTTTTTTTTTTTTTTGAGATGGAGTCTCGCTCTGTCGCCCGGGCTGGAGTGCAGTGACCGGATCTCAGCTCACTGCAAGCTCCGCCTCCCGGGTTTACGCTATTCTCCTGCCTCAGCCTCCCCAGTAGCTGGGACTACGGGCACCCGCCACCTCGCCCGGCTAGTTTTTTGTATTTTTTAGTAGAGACGGGGTTTCACCGTGTTAGCCAGGATGGTCTCGATCTCCTGACCTCGTGATCCGCCCCTCTCGGCCTCCCAAAGTGCTGGGATTACAGGCTTGAGCCGCTGCGCCCGGCCCGAGACCCCCGTCTCTACAAAAAATACAAAAATTAGCTGGGCATGGTGGTGCACTGCTATGGTCCCAGCTACTTGGGAGGCTGAGGTGGAGGATTGCCCAGGAGGCAGAGGTTGAGCCCAGGAGGCAGGAGGCAGGAGGCAGAGGTTGCACCCAGGAGGCAGAGGTTGAGCCCAGGAGGCAGAGGTTGCAGTAAGCGAGATCACACTACTGCACTCCAGCCTGGGTGACAGAGTCAGACCCAGTCTCAAAAACAACAACAAAATACAAGAGCAACAGCAGGGAGGTAAGACGTTGATGTGTGGAATTTATTCATACTCCAGCCAATTAGCCCTCAAATTTAAATTTATGTCTTGTAAACTTACGTCTTTGTCAACTTACAGATTGCTACCAGCCAGGCCAATTGAGTGGTAGTTAAAGCCTCAAATATAAAACCCTCAAATGACAAGAATCTACTATATTTGGACTGGTGGCAGGGATGAGTGTTAGATCGAAGCACAAGACAAGACCCAGACCCATTGATCTCTACTCAATTTTATCCTGTTAGTGTTAGTTAAATTATTTAGGCAGACAAGGTATTTTGATATCCTGATTCCCTCCCACCATCATGTTATTTACAAATTTGGTAAATATAGCTTCTATATCTATACCTAAATCATTAATTAAAATATTAACTATGACCCAGCCAAGATAGTGGAAGGGCTTATTAAAAACCTCCCAGCAGGTTTACATTAGTTAATTAACTATTTATACCCAGTCAGTTTGTTGTTGTTGTTGTTGTTGTTGTTGTTGTTGTTGTTGTTGTTCTTGTGATGGAGTCTTGCTCTGTTGCCCAGGATGCAGTGCAATGGCACGATCTCAGCAACCTCCGTCTCCTAGGTTCAATCAATTCTCCTGCCTCAGCCTCCTGAGTAGCTGGGACTACAGGTGCTCAACACTGCGCCTGGCTAATTTTTGTATTTTTAGTAGAGGCAGGGTTTTTCCATGTTGGCCAGGCTGGTCTTGAACTGGACCTCAAGTGATCCACCTGCCTCAGCCTCACAAAGTGCCGGGATAACAGGCGTAAGCCACCACGCCCAGCCGCCAGTGAGTTTCATATGCCTAACCGCTCCTGCTGCTGGCTTACATTCTTACTTTTTTTGTAGGAGAAAGCATAAGCTACTCTACCTACTAATCTAAAACTATGTTGATAAAATCCAGGTGTTAACTGACTTGTTGTTAGAGGATCCATGTTGCCCCATTGGTTAGTTTCCTCCTTTACGTGGCCCCAAATCTTGTTTTTAGTTAATTCTAGACTTCTCCCAAATGAAAGTGAGTATCACAAATCTGCACTTTGCAAAATCCACATCTTTCCCCTTTCTGAAAGGGAAATGACTTCTGCCTGTTCTAGTTGTCTGGCCTCACGTTTTCGGATTCCTCGGAATTCAGGAACATGCTGGATCTTGTGTCCTCCAGTTTCCTCCGTTCTTTTTTCTTTCTTTTTTTTTTTTTTTTTTTTTTTTTTTTTTTTTTTTTTTTTTTTTTTGAGACGGAGTCTCGCGCACAGGCTGGAGTGCAGTGGCCCGATCTCAGCTCACTGCAAGCTCCGCCTCCTGGGTTTACGCCATTCTCCTGCCTCAGGCTCCCGAGTAGCTGGGACTACAGGCGCCCGCCAATCGCCCGGCTAGTTTTTTTTTTGTATTTTTTAGTAGAGACGGGGTTTCACCATGTTAGCCAGGATGGTCTCGATCTCCTGACCTCGTGATCCACCCGTCTCGGCCTCCCAAAGTGCTGGGATTACAGGCTTGAGCCACCGCGCCCCGCTCCTCAGTTCTTGAAATGGAAGGCTTCAGGCCAGAAGGCTGAACTTGGAGCAGATGTGTGATCCTCCACAATATTTTAGTTCTCTGGGATTTCAGTTTGTTCTTTACAATGTTTATTTCATGCTACTCATCCAAAGGAACACTTTCCTCATCAGAGAAGACAGATATAGGAATTCAGATGTTCTGTGTCATCTACTCACCCATGAACATCATACACAAAGAATGGGCTTTGCCATTCTTCAATCTTCTCTCACCAACTCTAATACATTATTTTTGTCATCCTTAACATTATTTGCAATTTTTATTTGGGGGTTTAAACTTTCAGGTCATACTTTTGTGATTATCCTAGTGAGCTTGGTCTTTTTTTTCCTTTGTACATCTTCCATGCATCTTGTTGCCTAAATTCATTAGCAAGAATCCTCTGCTACAATATCAATCTTTTTCTTCTTCTTTCTTTCGCTCCTTTCCCCAGATTTCCCCATCAGCCACCTCCTGTTCCTCAGTTTCCTACTGCCATTCTTTCTCTCTATATTAACACAATTATGTAATATACGAGTGGACATGATATTGCTCGCTCTGTCAATTTTCCAGATTTCAAAACATAGACCTAAATAAATTAACTCAGTTTTTGCTCCCTAGATACTGGTGATATTTCGAAACCCTAAAGATACGGCAGTATCTTTTTTCCATTTCCACAACGATGTCCCCGATATTCCAAGCTATTGCTCTTGGGATGAATTCTTCAGACAGTTCATGAAAGGACAAGGTATGGCTGTCGGTAAAAGAATTCTTCTTACTTGAACAGATGACCACATAAATGTGAAAACCCAAATGTGTTTTAGGGTAAAGGAAGAAGATTTAGGTAGATCTGGGAACCAAAAAGTTACATTTAAATGAACTGTTATAGCACCATTAGTTCTGTGCATCCCACAATTAAATGCATTGCTGTTTTAAAAACTAATTTGGGGCTGGGCACGGTGGCTCACGCCTGTAATCCCAGCACTTTGGGAGGTCAAGGCAGGTGGATCACAAGGTCAGGAGATCGAGACCATCCTGGCTAATGCAGTGAAACCCTGTCTCTACTAAAAATACAAAAAAATTAGCCGGGCATGGTGGCACACACCTGTAGTCCCAGCTACTCCGGAGGCTGAGGCAGGAAAATCGCTTGTACCCAGGAGGTAGAGGTTGCAGTGAGCTGAGATGGTGCCACTGCACTCCAGCTTGGCAGAGCGAGACTCCATCTCAAAACAAAAAACAAAACAAAACAAAAAAAGCAAACTAATTTGGACAAGTCATATGTTGACTATGAGTACAGACTAACCAAAGAGAGCTTTAACAGAGAGTGATGTAGAAAACCGTTTGTAGTTAACTTCCTTGTCACTATATAACATTGATAAAAACAAAAAAATTTTTAAAAAACCATGACACATGACACTGAGCTACTATACCTAAGATATTTGTTTGCTAGAAAGAAAATAAGTTTTTGTGAGAAATAAGTTTTTGTTAAACATGTTGATATTTTGTCTCTGGTTTATTGATAACTACAAGTGTCTACTAATGCTCCAGGTGCTAAAGTAGGGGTTGTCTATGCATTATTTTATTTAAGATTTATAGCAAACTGTGAGTAAGGTGGTATTAGCTCCATTGTACAGATGAGGAAACTAATCAAAATATAAATCAGACGGGCACAACAGCTCACATCCATAGTTCCAGCACTTTGGGAGGCTGAGGTGGGTGGATGACTTGAGGTTAGGAGTTTGAGATCAGTCTGGCCAACATGGCAAAACCCCGTCTCTACTAAAAATACAAAAATTAGCCAGGTGTGGAGGTGCATACCTGTAATCCCAGCTACTCAGGAGGCTGAGGCAGAAGAATTGCTTGAACCCAGGAGGTGGAGGTTGCAGTGAGCCAAGATTGATCAACTACACTCCAGCATGGGTGACAGAGCAAAACTTCAACACAAAAAATAAAATAAAATAAAATAAAAAATAAAGAAATAAAAATACAAAATTAGCCAGGCGGGGTGGCTAATGCCTGTAATTTCAGCTACTTGGGAGGCTGATGCAGAAGAACCATTTGAATCCAGGAGGCAGAGGTTGCAGTGAGCAGGTAAGGCACCATTGCACTCCAGCCTGGGCAACAAGAGTGAAACTCCATCTCAGAAAAAAAAGTTAAATCACTTGCCAATGCTTATAAGTGGCAGTGACTCTATATCCATGAGTATAGTGGCCAGAGACCAGTAACTGATTCCTTTTATTAGTGGCTTCTTTGAGTCTCTACAGTGTAATAAACGGGATATTAAAGCCTAATGACCCTAGAGGAGAAGCTGTTGTCAGTTCACTCTAAGAGGACTACTTTTTAAAATTATTTTTGTTGTATGTATTTAAGGTGTACAACATGATATTTCACCACATACATAATGAAATGATTAATACAATCAAGCAAATTAACATCTCCATCATGTCACACAATTACCTTTTTTGTGTTTAGTAAGAACACCTAAAATCTACTCTTTTAACAAATATTATATGGTATAAAATCATTAACTGTCATTAACTGTCATCCTCATGCTGTACATTAGATCTCAAGATACTAATAACTGAATAATTCAAAACTACGTAACAAGTTTGTACCTTTTGACTTATGTCTTCCCATTTCCTGCCCTTCTCCACCCCTGTAACCACCATCCTACTCTCTATTATGTGTCTGACTTTGTAAAGATTCCACATACAAGTGAGATCACGGTGTATTCTTCTTCTTCTCTTTTTTTCTTTTCTTTTCTTTTCTTTTCTTTTTTTTTTTTTTTTTTTTTTTTTGAGGCAAGGTTTCACTCTGTCACCTGGGCTGGAGTGCAGCAGCGCAGCTCACTGCAGCCTTGACCTCCTGGGATCACGTGGTCCTCAGCCTCCTAAGTAGCTGGGATGACAGGCACGTACCACCATGACCAGCTGATTTTTTTTTTCTTTTTGTAGAGATGGAGCCTCACTATATTGCCCAGGCTCCGTATTTTTCTTTTTGTGTCTAGCTTATTTTGGTTAACATAATGTCCTCCCTCCATGTTGTTGCAAATGATGATGAGAAACTTGTCATCAGTGGGACAATCTATTTTAGGGAGTCTCTGTTTCCCTGTCCATCCTTGGAGAGATTTGTTTTTCTCATTTAACAGGAAGTCTGAAGGTAGGTGGCTGGTTCCTGGGATCACTGGCCTGCACCTCTGATATTCCCTTGGACTCTCTCTCACACTTTTTGCAATAGACCCTGAAATTGGCTACTATCCTTCCAATCATCACCTTTCAGTCATGAAAAAGGAGGAAGGATAGCAGTAGCCAAATGTGTTCCTTAGCTCCACACAGCAATAGTTTTGCCAGAAACCTTCCAGCAGACTCTTGCTTGTGTCTCACTGGGCGGAACCATTTCATGTGGCCACTTACAGCTCTGAGGAAGGCAGGAAATCAAGAAACAGAATTGTCATGATCAGCTTAGACCCAAATCATCAGGGTTTGGTTAGCAACAAAAAAGAGGATGTATTGGATGTTGTGTGGACAACTTACAGTATTTGTGACAGCAAATAAAACACATAGAAACTGCCTGGCTCAAAGCAAGGGCTTCATGATAACAATGATCGTGATAATAATTATATTATTAATAATAGTAATGATAGTAATAGTAATGGCTATTGAGGCCGGGTGGTGTGGCTCACACCTGTAATCCCAGCACTTTGGGAGGCCGAGGTGGGTGGATCACCTGAGGTCAGGAGTTCGAGACCAGCCTGATCAATATGGTGAAACCCTATCTCTACCAAAAATACAAAAGTTAGCCAGGCATGGTGGCGTGTGCCTGTAGTCCCAGCTACTCAGGAGACTGAGACGGGAGAATTGCTTGAACCCAGGAGGCAGAAGTTGCAGTGAGCCGATATTGCACCACTGCACTCCAGCCAGACACCATCTCAAAAAAAAAAAAAAAAAAAAGGCTATTGAGTGTTATAGTGAAGCAGGCACTGTTTTTAGCATTTGACATGTGTTAATTCATTTAAATCTCATAATGCCCCATTTTACAAATGAGGAATCTAAGGTACAAGGAAATTTAGGAGTTGCTCCAAGTCACACAGCTAGTAAACAGCACAGCTGATCCGTGTCTACATCCGCACTGTCCAATGTGGTAGCCACTAACCATATGTGACAACTGAGGACTTGAAATGGGACTAGTGCTAAATAACTAAATTTTTCATTTTAAAAAATTTGAATTAATTCAAAATTTTTAATGGATATACAATTCAGTTACTGGAAAACTTTTTTTTTTTTTTTTTTTTTTTTTGGACATGGAGTCTCACTCTATTGCTCAGGCTAGAGTGCAGTGGCACAATCTTGGCTTACTGCAACCTCTGCCTCCCAGGTTCAAGCAATTCTGCCTCAGCCTCCCAAGTAGCTGGGATTACAGGTACAGGCCACCAAGCCCAGCTAATTTTTTGTATTTTAGTAGAGACAGCGTTTCGTCATGTCGCCCAGGCTAGTCTCCAACTCCAGAGCTCAGGCAATCCACCCGCCTTGACCTCCCAAAGAGCTGGGATTACAGGCGTGACCCACCATGCCTGGCCTACTGGAAAACTTTTAAGTAAGTGTAATAAGTTGGGTATGTAAATATACTTTTTAAACTGTAAGTTTTATTAAATCTAAACATACATCAAGTATTTTCAATAAAAATTTAGCATCCAAATTGAGATTCTCAGTATATGTCTCATACTCAATGGCTTTTGAAGATTTAGAATATTAAAAGAATGTAAAGCTGCCGGGCACGGTGGCTCAAGCCTGTAATCCCAGCACTTTGGGAGGCCGAGACGGGCGGATCACGAGGTCAGGAGATTGAGACCATCCTGGCTAACACGGCGAAACCCCTGTCTCTACTAAAAAAATACAAAAAACTAGCCGGGCGAGGTGGCAGGCGCCTGTAGTCCCAGCTACTCAGGAGGCTGAGGCAGGAGAATGGTGTAAACCCGGGAGGCGGAGCTTGCAGTGAGCTGAGATCCAGCCACTGCACTCCAGCCTGGGCAACAGAGCAAGACTCCTTCTCAAAAAAAAAAAAAAAAAAAAAAAAGAATGTAATGCTTCACTCATAAATTTTTGTTGATTACATGATGGAATAATATTTTTGATAAATTGGGTTAAGTGGAGTAAAACATTAAAATTAATGTCATTTGTTTTTTTAAAATTACATATATGGCTAGCATTACATTTTTATTGAACAATGACGGCCTAGAATGTCTTTTTCATCATTTCTTTCTGGCATTATCTCTGTAGGGTTTCATGTGTCATTCACTATTTCTGAATTTTTTTATCCACCTAAATTTTCATGAATGTCTTGTAGTTTTTATAAATCATTTTGTAATTTGCTTAATTTTGTGTTATTTATGAAAAACGTTCCAAAAGATAAGAAAATAAATAGAAATTTAGACAATGGGACTGATTTCTGTCACCTTTTGGTGGTAGGGATTTATAATAATATAAACATATCTCGAGCATATACACATATGTATAGTTTATATTTTATAGCATAAATTAACTATCATTTTAACCTCTATTATTCAACATTTCTTAAAGTCTTCCCCACTGTGTTTTTAGTTTCTTGGGGAAGCTATTTTGATTTTGCAATCAATTGGAACAAACATCTTGATGGCGACAATGTTAAGTTCGTATTGTATGAAGACCTGAAAGAGGTGAGATTATTATTGATATTTTAGAGCAAAATTTCTTGTAAACTACAACATAGAGCACTTACTTATAATGTCTGATTGTGTGAACAAATATGGTGTTCAATTTTTTAAAATATTCCAGATACATGGTACAGTGCTAGAAAAGAAAACTCAAACCATGCATACATGCTTAGGTTGTTTATTTAACAGAAATAAAATAATGCTTAGCAACTTATTACTAAAAGTGACTGCTTTATTTTCCCTTTATGATGGATAGCTCAAATTCGTAATAAAAAAAAAAAACAACAACAACAACAAATAGGTAGGTCTCAGTAGATTTAATTGAACATAAATTTTATTGTGAAAATTTTTCCAGTCAAGTTATTTTTTAAAAATTGTTTATTGATGTAACAAGTATCTAGTAAGTGATTGCTCACCAATTAGGCCCTGGTGATACATCAATGAACAGACCAAAGATCACTGCCCTATAGTAACTTACATGCCAGTTAGAGAAGGTGGAAAGAAAGAATGATACATAATAAACACAATAATTTTTAAAATGTATATAGTACATGAGAAAAAAAGAAACAGCATAGGTAGTGAAGGAAAATTAAAAATACTGGGGTGCAAGGCATGGGGAAGGATTGGACACATTCCAGTGTAAAATATGGTGCTCAGGCTGCCATGGTGGCTCATACCTACAATCCCACCACTTTGGGAGGCCGAGGCAGGGGGATCACTTCAGACCAGGAGTTCGAGACCACCCTGGGCACATTTTTAAAAAATTAGGCATGCACCTGTAGTACCAGCTACTCAGGAAGCTGAGACAGGAGGATCACTTGAGCCTAGGAGGTAGAGGCTGCAGTGAGCCATGATTAGACTACCACGCTCCAGCCTGGGTGACAGAGTGAGATCCTGTATCACAAAACAAAAAAAAAGGAACAGGAAGGTTAGGAGAGAACTTATTGAGAGGATGTGATTTGAGCAAAGATCTGAAGGAAGTGGGGGAGTGAGCCAAGTAGGTAATTGGAGAAGAGCATTTCTGGCAGAGGGAATCAACTGGAGCAAAAGCTGGGATAGACCTGGTGAGATTAAGAGACAGCAGATGTGCCTGGATCAGCAGGAATAAACCAGGGCTGAACAGCCAATGAGGACAGAGTCAAGGAGGTAGGATGGAATATAAGGGATAGAATGGCAAGCCGCTGACTCTGGCTTTCACTTTGAGGAAAGTGGGAAGCCATTGTGGGATCTGAACAGAGGAGTGATTGGAGCAGATGTGTTTTTAACAAGATCATTCTGGCTAGTGGGAATGAATTGGGGCAAAGCAAATGCTGGGAGGGCTGTAAAGAGGGCACTGCAATAGTCCAGGCAAAGGAAGATGGTGGCTCAGGCCAAGAAGGGGCCATGCGGGGCATGAGAAGAGGTTGCATTCTGGATATATGTTGAAGGGAGGGCCAACAGTATTTGCTGCTGAATTGGATGGAGGGGAGAGTGGCAAGAGAAGAAGAGAAGTCAAGTAAGCCTCCAATTTTATTGGCCTGGCCAATAATATTGAGGGCTGAGTTGCCATCAATTGAGTAGGAGATGGCAGCAGGTGAATGACTGTCAGGAAGATCAGAGGTTTGGTTTTGGACACATTAAATTTGAGATGTTTATTAGTCATCCTAATTGAGAGGTCAAGTAGGCAGTTGGGCATACAAGCCTTGCAAGTGCAGAGAGTTCTGGGCTGTAGATAAAGTTTGGGCATCGCTGACACCTGGATGTGCTTTAAAGCCGTGGAAATATATACCTGGGTATATAGATAGAGAAGATGACCAAGAACTGAGTCTCGGAGTCCACCAATTTAAAGAGTTTGGGGAAAAAAGGAGGAATCAGCAAAGGAGACCAGGAAGAGGGAAGGGCTGTGAGGTAGGAAGGAAAGCAGAGTCCTGTGGAGAAAGCATGTTAAAGAGAAGGGAGTATCAAATGCTCCTTAACTTAATTGAGTTTCTAATACCAGTCTTCCATTACATTCTTATACAAAGAAAATGTGGTTTAGGCCAGGCGTGGTGGCTCACACCTGTAATCCCAACACTTTGAGAGGCCGAGGCAGATGGATCACCTGAGGTTGGGAGTTTGAGACAAGCCTGACCAACACAGTGAAACCCCCAACACAGTGAAACCCCTTCATTGTACTGAAAATACAAAAATTAGCTGGGTGTGGTGGTGCACTCCTGTAATCCCAACTACTCGGGAGGCTGAGGCAGGAGACTCACTTGAACCCAGGAGGTAGAGGTTTCAGTGAGCTGATATTGCACCATTGCACTCCAGCCTGGGCCACGGAGCAAGACTCCGTCTCAAAAACAAAAAACAAAACAAAACAAAAAACAAACAAACAAAAATGTATGGTTTAGGTCAGGCACAGTGGCTCATGCCTGTAATCCCAGCACTTTGGGAGGCCAAGGTGGGTGAATCACCTGACGTCAGGAGTTCGAGACCAGCCTGGCCAACATGGTGAAACCCTGTTTCTACTAAAAATACAAAAATTAGCCTGATATGGTGGCATGCGCCTGTAATTCCAGCTACTCAGGAGGCTGAGGCAGGAGAATTGCTGGAACCCTGGAGGTGGAGGTTGCAGTGAGCCAAGATCGTGCCACTGTGCTCCACCCTGGGCAACAAGAGAGAAACTCGGTCTCAAAAAAAAAAAAAAAAAAAAAAGTGTAATTTAATCTACCCTTTCTGTTTTAGGATGCATGTATATAATATGAAAGAACATATTAATTCTAGTTTAGAATAATGTTTCTGAAACTTGTGCACCATAGAATACATGTGTTGCCACAGCTGTTAAAAATTATTTCTTGAGGTTTGGGAGGAGGTTATTTAAATAGATTTAGGAACTGCTGTATTCTATAGCCCGCTCTCTTGGAGATTCACATTGTGCACTGGTCTATTAAAGACTCTGAGAGCAGCCTGGGCAACATGGCGAAACCCTGTCTCTACAAAAATACAAGAATTAGCCAGACGTGGTTGCACACATCTGTTGTCCCAGCTATTCAGAAGGCTGAGGTGTGAGGATTGCTGGAGCCCGGGAAGTCGAGGCTGCAGTGAACCGTGATGGTGCCCTTGCACCACTCTAGCCTGGGCAGCAGAGCAAGACTCTTTCCAAAAAAAAAAAATTTTTTCTTCAAGTTTTTATGATTCTAAAAATTAAACTTTCTTAATGGAATTAAACATTAACTATAAATAGAATTCAGAAAAAAAGAGAATTCAAATGAGCACATAGGAATACATTAATTTCCTCAGCTGGTCTAGGTTGGTGCTTTTTAATGCAATGATATCATCCTAGATAAAATTATAACCTGTGAATTAATGTTACTGTCATTATTTACATGCTAAAAACTGTTATCTGGTAAGTTCAACAAGAGTCATAAGTTGAAACTACAAAGTATAATCAATACAGAGTATCTTAAAGAGATATCTCAATATTGATATAAGAAGAAGAAAGTACTCTAAGTTTAAAGGGGGGGTATAAGATGAACTAGGGAGTTAGGCTTAATAACTCCGATGACTAAAAAGTCTGTCTTAGCGCAGAGAACAATTCCCATAGGAAGAAGTTTATCTTTTTTTTTTTTTTTTTTGAGACCGAGTCTCGCTCTGTCGCCCAGGCTGGAGTGCAGTGGCCGGATCTCAGCTCACTGCAAGCTCCGCCTCCCAGGTTTACGTCATTCTCCTGCCTCAGCCTCCCTAGTAGCTGGGACTACAGGCGCCAGCCACCTCGCCCGGCTAGTTTTTTATATTTTTTAGTAGAGACGGGGTTTCACCATGTTAGCCAGGATGGTCTCAATCTCCTGACCTCGTGATCCGCCCGTCTCGGCCTCCCAAAGTGCTGGGATTACAGGCTTGAGCCACCGCATGCGGCCAGAAGTTTATCTTTAAGAAATTTTTTTTTTTTTTTTTTACAGAATCTGGCTGCTGGAATAAAACAGATTGCTGAGTTCTTGGGATTCTTTCTAACTGGGGAGCAAATTCAAAGCATCTCAGTCCAGAGCACCTTCCAAGCAATGCGTGCAAAGTCTCAGGACACACACGGTGCTGTCGGCCCATTCCTTTTCCGCAAAGGTAAAGTTGCACTGGTTTCTGGGATTGTATCAGTTAGGGACTGACTATGCACACAACAGGTAATCCAAATAACTTTATCTTAAGTAGGATAGGGTTTTATTTTTCTCTGCCTCAATAAGAGGTCTGGGCACAGGCTCTCCAGAGCTGTAACTGGCAGCCCCATACCATCTTTTTTTATTTATTTCTTTGTTTTGAGATGGAGTCTGGCTCTGTCGCCCAGGCTGGAGTGCAGTGGCTCGATCTTGGCTAACTGCGACCTCCGCCTCCCGGATTCAAGCGATTCTCCTACCTCAGCCTCCCGAGTAGCTGGGACTAACAGGCACCCGCCACCACACCCAGTTAATTATTTTTGTATTTTTAGTAAAGACAGGATTTTACCATGTTGGCCAGGATGGTCTTGATCTGACCTTGTGATCCGCCCACCTTGGCCTCCCAAAGTGCTGGGATTACAGGCATGAGCCACCGTGCCTGGCTGCCCCATACCGTCTTTTAGAATCCTTTCTGTGGTTGAGAGTCCTTTCTGATGATGACCTTCTGAAAACAAGATAGCAGCTGAAGTTCAACTATTATGTTCAAATTCAGATAGGAGAAAGTGAGTGGGCAAGGGGCAGAATCGTATTAGTTGAGCAAGCCCCCTTAAGTAACTTTTCTGGAAGCCCCATCAGTGACTTTTTTTTTTTTTTTTGAGACAGAATCTTGCTGTGTTGCCCAGGCTGGAATGCAGTGGCACAATCTTGGCTCACTACAACGTCTGCCTCCTGGGTTCACGAGATTCTTGTGTGCACTCTCATGCCTGGCTAATTTTTTTGTATTTTTAGTAGATACGGGTTTTTGCCATATTGGCCAGGCTGGTCTCAAACTCCTCTCCCAAAGTGCTGGATTACAGGTGTGAGCCACCGCACCTGGCCAATGACTCCTTTCTTTCTCTCTCTCTTTTTCTTTTTTTTCCAAGACAGAGTCTTGCTCTGTCACCCAGGCTGAAGTGCAGTAGCGCAACCTCAGCTCATGGCAACCTCCGCCTCCCGGGTTCAATTGATTCTCCTGCCTCAGCCTCCTGAGTAGCTGGGATTATAGCCACCCATTACCATGCCCAGATAATTATTGTATTTTTAGTAGAGATGGCGTTTCACCATGTTGGCCAGGCTGGTCTCGAACTCCTGACCTCAGGTGATCCACCCATCTCGGCCTCCCAATGTGCTGGGATTACAGGTGTGAGCCACCATGCCTGGCCAATGACTTCTTACATTTCATTGGCCACTTTCCTTGCAGTGGTGGCTGGGAAATGTGACTTTTTTAAGCCAGGCATATTACTACACAGTTAAAATCAGGGTTTTGTCAATAAGGAAGAGGAAGAAAATGACTATGGGAGAGGCAATTAGCTCTCTCTGACATGGATGATATTTACTATATTTCATTAAAGTATTCTAAGTTCTTGTGGAAATGTGTGATAATATAGCTTAAGGATTGCCAGTGTTATTTTTCATTGAGTATATGATGAAATAATGAGATGTAGAGGTAGCACATATACCAGCAAGGACAACAACAGCTAACAGCAGGCATCTATCATATATTAAATATTTCGTTGGGCTTAAATTTTATTGTAAAAAACACTGAAGTTCTGAGGCTGGGCACAGTGGCTCATGCCTGTAATCCCAGCACTCTGGGAGGCCGAGGTGGGTGGATCATGAGGTCAGGAGTTCAAGACCAGCCTGGCCAACATAGTGAAATATGGAACTTACAACTTCAACCTAAATGATCAAAAGATCATTACGAAAAAATTAACTTTCTTTACTGGTAACAGCCAATAAGAACAAACATCCCAAACTCAGGCAAAATAATACATTTTTGCAAAATTATCAGTATCTGAGGTCTTAACGAAAACTTGCTATAAAATGTTAACTTTCAAAGGGTATTTAAAGTCTTTAAGAGACTTTAGAGAGAAAAATATCATTTCTCAAAAAGTGGAATTTTAAGTTCTAGGTGTTTGGAGAGGGGTAAGGTTAAGGGATCATTGAGGCTGATGGGCTCCCCCTAGTGATGTAAAGAAAACATGTCACCTCCCACACCACAGATGGTGGAGTCCCAATGGATGTTGTTAACTTTACAACAGAAATCACGTTAGGTTTTTTTTTTTTTTTTATACTTTAAGTTCTAGGGTACATGTGCATAACGTGCAGGTTTGTTACATATGTATACATGTGCCATGTTGGTGTGCTGCACCCATCAACTCGTCAGCACCCATCAATTCATCATGTATATCAGGTATAACTCCCCAATGCAATCCCTCCCCCCTCCCCTCTCCCCATGATAGGCCCCATTGTGTGATGTTCCCCTTCCCGAGTCCAAGTGAGCTCATTGTTCAGTTCCCACCTATGAGTGAGAACATGCGGTGTTTGGTTTTCTCTTCTTGTGATAGTTTGCTAAGAATGATGGTTTCCAGCTGCATCCATGTCCCTACAAAGGACGCAAACTCATCCTTTTTTTATGGCTGCATAGTATTCCATGGTGTATATGTGCCACATTCTCTTAATCCAGTCTGTCACTGATGGACATTTGGGTTGATTCCAAGTCTTTGCTATTGTGAATAGTGCCGCAATAAACATACGTGTGCATGTGTCTTTGTAGTAGCATAATTTATAATCCTTTGGGTATATACCCAGTAGTGGGATGGCTGGGTCATATGGTACCTCTAGTTCTAGATCCTTGAGGAATTGCCATACTGTTTTCCATAATGGTTGAACTAGTTTACAATCCCACCAACAGTGTAAAAGTGTTCCTATTTCTCCACATCCTCTCCAACACCTGTTGTTTCCTGATTTTTTAATGATTGCCATTCTAACTGGTGTGAGATGGTATCTCATTGTGGTTTTGATTTGCATTTCTCTGATGGCCAGTGATGATGAGCATTTTTTCATGTGTCTGTTGGCTGTATGAATGTCTTCTTTTGAGAAATGTCTGTTCATATCCTTTCCCCACTTTTTGATGGGGTTGTTTGTTTTTTTCTTGTATATTTGTTTGAGTTCTTTGTAGATTCTGGAAATGAGCCCTTTGTCAGATGAGTAGATTGCAAAACTTTTCTCCCATTCTGTAGGTTGCCTGTTCACTCTGATGGTAGTTTCTTTTGCTGTGCAGAAGCTCTTTAGTTTAATTAGATCCCATTTGTCAATTTTGGCTTTTGCTGCCGTTGCTTTTGGTGTTTTAGACATGAAGTCCTTGCCCATGCCTATGTCCTGAATGGTACTACCTAGATTTTCTTCTAGGGTTTTTATGGTATTAGGTCTAACATTTCAACCTCTGCCTTCTGGGTTCAAGCAATTCTCCCTGCCTTAGCCTACTAAGTAGCTGGGATTACAGGCGTCGGCCACCACACCTGGCTAATTTTGTATTTTTAGTAGAGATGGGGTTTTGCTATGTTGGCCAGGCTTGTCTCGAACTCCTGGCCTCACGTGATCCGCCCGCCTCAGCCTCCCAAAGTGCTGGCATTACAGGCGTGAGCTACTGAATGTTACTAAATGTTACTAAATTAGTTAGTAACATTTAGTAACATTCAGTAGCGTGAGCTACTAAATGTTAGACCACATTAGGTTTTAAGAGTGTAAAACTTTTGACTGGGCGCAGTAGCTCACGCCTGTAATGCCAGCACTTTGGGAGGCTGAGGCGGGCGGATCACCTGGGGCCAGGAGTTCGAGACAAGCCTGGCCAACATAGCAAAACCCCATCTCTACTAAAAATACAAAATTAGCCAGGTGTGGTGGCCGACGCCTGTAATCCCAGCTACTTAGTAGGCTAAGGCAGGGAGAATTGCTTGAACCCAGAAGGCAGAGGTTGCAGTGAGCCGAGATCGCACCAGGGTGCTCCAGCCTGGGCAACAGAGCGAGACACCATCTGAAAAAACTAAACAAAGAGTGTAAAACTTTTTCCATGTGTCCATTTTAACATATCAGAGTGAAATATTGCACTGAAAATGGTAAAATCATGAAGAAATATTCTAACAGATATCTGGGTCTACTGTTTTTTGTATGTTGTAGGTGAAGTTGGTGATTGGAAAAACTTGTTCAGTGAAACTCAGAACCAGGAAATGGATGAAAAATTCAAAGAGTGCTTAGCAGGCACCTCCCTCGGAGCAAAGCTGAAGTATGAATCATATTGCTAGGGTTGATTCCAGTCAATTCAGCAGGCCTAGATTTATTTTCCTTAATAATAATTAAGTTTAAATAATTAAATGATAACTCAATCAAATAATCAAATAATGATAATTAAACAATATTGAAATCTAAATAATACAAAACAAAATAATAATACAATTTAATAATAATGATAACATCGGAAATTTTTGAGCACAAAGAAAAGTTTGTTAACTTTTTCAAGAAAGGGTATTTTAGCTGTCTCAAAGGGACTCTATTATTAATACATTGCCCTGGAGTTTTAACTTATTTTGTGCTCTAGGTTCACATAAGAGGGTAAACAGATACTATCAGATACATACCTAGAGCTGTGTTTGGCCATAGATGACACAGGCCTCCAAATGATGCACAATTTTCTGTACTTTCGTCATAATATAACTCCTTTCTTACTATGGATCAAAGCACTTGGGGTGGCTATCTCAGACTTAATGTTGGGGGAGAGTTAATTCCAACTCTGCAATAAATTCCATTCTAATTTGGTTCAAGAAAAATGCATTGCTCATCTGCTCCATGTATGCCATTGCAGTAGGCCTTAGGAAGGCCCCTTCTCAAGGGACCTTATATTTCTACTTAATATGATCTTTAATTCAAAGCTAAAGGTAAGAGACTGTGTTATTTTACCATAAAGACTTTTTCTTTTTCTTCTCTTTTTTTTTTTTTTTGAGACAAAGTCTCACTCTGTCACCCAGGATGGGGTGCAGTGGCACAATCTCAGCTCACTGCAACCTCCACCTCTCAGGTTCAAACAATTATCCTGCCTCAACCTCCTGAGTAGCTGGTATTACAGGCACACACCACCACGCCCGGCTAGGTTTTGTCTTTTTAGTAGAGGCAGGGTTTTCCCCATATTGGCCAGGATGGTCTTGAACTCCTGACCTCAGGTGATCCAGTTGCCTTGGCCTCCCAAAGTGTTGGGATTACAGACATGAGCCATGACGCCTGGCCCATCAAGACTTTTTCTACCGCAGAGCCTCAAGTAGTCATGTGGAACTAACAAGAGAGACAGAAAATGTTGTAGAAAGAAAGAATACTGGCCGGGCGAGGTGGCTGATGCCTGTATCCCAGCACTTTGAGAGGCTGAGGCAGGCAGATCACTTGAGGTCAGGAGTTCAAGACCAGCCTGGCCAACATGGGGAAATCCCATCTCTACTAAAAATACAAAAATTAGCTGGGTGTGGTGGTGTGCACCTGTAATCTTAGTTACTGGGGAGACTGAGGCAGGAAAATCGTTTAAACCCCGGATGCAGAAGTTGCAGTGAGCTGAGATCATGCCACTGCACTCCAGCCTAGGCAACAGAGCAAGACTTTGTCAAAAAAAAAAAAAAAAAAAAGAATGAGGGAGGGAAGGAAGAAAGAAAGGAAGGAGAGAAAAGAAAAGAAAAGGAAGGAAGGAAGGAAGGAAAGAAAGAAAGAAAGAAAGAAAGAAAGAAAGAAAGAAAGAAAGAAAGAAAGAAAGAAAGAAAGAGAAAGAAAGAAAGAAAGAAAGAAAGAAAGAAAGAAAGAAAGAAAGA
>NC_045448.1:37186556-37199016 GCF_002776525.5 Piliocolobus tephrosceles | reverse complement strand
AGAAAGAAAGAAAGAAAGAAAGAAAGAAAGAAAGAAAGAAAGAAAGAGGGAGGGAGGGAGGAAGGAAGGAAGGAAGGAAGGAAGGAAGGAAGGAAGGAAAGAAGAGAGAAAGAGAGAGAGGAAGAAAGGGAGGGAGGGAGGGGAGAAAATACTAAATAAAAAGCTAATATCTAGAGTATATAAAGAACAACTAATATCAATAGATGAAATAAAATATAGCCTAGTAGGAAAAAAAAAAAAATGTAGCCAGATGCTGTGGCTCATGCCTGTAATCTCAGTGCTTTGGGAGGCTGAGGAGAATCATTTAAGGCCAGGAGCTCAAGACTAGCTGGAGAAACATAGCAAGACCTCATCTCTACCAAAGAAAAAATTAACCAGGCTTGGTGGTGTGTGCCTATAGTACCAGCTACTCAAGAGACTGAGGCAGGAGGATTGCATGTGCCCAGGAGGTTGAGGCTGCAGTGAGCCATGATTGTGTCACCGCGCTCCAGCCTGGGCAACAAAGACCTTCTCTCTTAAAAAAAAAAAAAAGTGTAAAGGATATAGACAGGTAATTTATAGAAGAGGACATCCAAATGGCAAATAAATAGATAATGAGAAAAAAATGTGGTAATTAGGAAAATTGAACAACAGTCAGAGCAATACTGGGATCTCTGAGAAGGAGTAAACAAGTGAGTTGATCCCTACACCTTCCTGAGCGTGCTACCTGTAGGCAGTTTCCAAGCTGCAGCACAGGGAAAGGGAACCTCATACAAAAGTCTCATAAAATTGGAGTTGGATATTGGGAGTCAGGCAGGCTGAAGAGGCTAGGTTTTCAGAGCCGATTGCTGGGGAAAAGAGCACTGTATGTTAAAAATTTAACATAGCAGGAACCTCAAAGATCTGCAGAGGGAATCTTTCTAATCTTTAACTGAGTGCAGATATCCGTATGCATGGAATAAAACTTTACAAAGACAGTGTAAATTTCCATCAAGACAAGGAAAGACTTGCTGGAAAGCAGTGAGCCAAAGAATTTTCCTGGACTTCATCCAGAGGTGGAAATAGTTCATGTTCCCACCAGTCAAAGTGGAGAGACTAATACCCAGGGCAATGGATAGGTTTCCCAGAACAGTAGATTAGATGGAGAGGAAGAAAACACCAGGAAACTTGAAGGCATAGCAATAGAAACTATTCTAAATGAAGACAGGAAAAAAAAAAAAAGACCACAGAAAAACATAAGCAGAGCTTCAGTAACTTATGGGACAATATCAAGCAAATTTACATGTAATTGGAATATCAGGAAAAGGAAAGAGGTACAGAAAAAAATGGAAAAAATGATGACTGAAATTGTTCAAATTCAAATAACTATAAATCTGCAGATTCAAGACTGTCAACAAACCCCAAGCTGAATAAGCATAATGAAATGGCATCAAAACACGTCCTAATGCAATTGCTGAACACCAGTGACAAAGAGAAATCTTTGAGGCAGCTAAAGAAAAAGATGTTACATATAAAGAAACACGTAAGAAATACAACAGACTTCTCATCAGAAACTATGCAAGATAGAAGGCAATGGAGTAATATCTTTGAAAGACTGAAAGAAAATCTTTGTCAACCTAGAATTTGATATCAGGCAAAAATATCTCTCAGAAAAGAAGATAAATACTTTTTCTGTCAAATACAGCCTGAAAAAAATAATTTCCAACAGATATGTACTATGGAAATACTAGAAGTTCTTTAGACAGAGGGAAAATGATGCCAGATGGAAATCTGGGTCTACACAGAGGAATGAAGAGCACCAAAAATGGCAAATGTGTGGGTATATATAAAACATATTTCCCCATGGCCAGGCGTGGTGACTCATGCCTGTAATCTCAGCACTCTGGGAGGCCAAGGCCGGCGGATCACCTGAGGTCAGGAGTTTGAGACCAGCCTGACTAACGTGGTGAAATCCTGTCTCTACTAAAAATACAAAAATTGGACAGGTGTGGTGGTGGGTGCCTGTAATCCCAGCTACTCAGGAGGCTCAGGCAAGAAAATCACTTGAGCCCAGGGGGCGGAGTTTGCAGTAAGCCAAGATTGCCGTGCCAGTGCACTCCACACTCCAGCCTGGGTAACAGAGTGAAACTCTGTCTAAAAACAAATCTGTCTTTAAAATCTCTTTAAAAGATAATTATCTATTCAAAGCAAAAGTAATAACAATGTATTTTGGGGCTTATATATAGAAGTAAATCTATGATAACAATGAGACAAAGGATAAGAGAGAAGAAATAGAAGTATACTCCTGTACATTTTGGAAATAAATTTGGTAAAGTTATTTGTGCATGTACTTCACAATCCAGCAATTACATTCCTGGGCATATATCTAAGAGAAACTCTTCCTTATTTGCATAAGGCAACATGAAGGAAAATCTTCATTGCAGCATTGTTTGTAAATAGTGAGAAACTTAAAAACAAAACTGAGAAGAATGGATAAGAAAATTTTGAAATATTAATAGAAATAAATATTCAGCAGTTAAAATAAATGAATTAGAGCTATGTGTATTAAGTAAATACCTTTTTTAATTTTAATTTTATTTATTATGATTATTTTTGATCCCCAGTTTGACCATGGTAAAGTAAATAAGTCTTAAAATACATAAGAATTACTTAACGGATATGAGGTTTCTTTCTGGGGTGATGAAATGTTTTGAAACTACATAGTGGTTATGGTTGCACAATATTGTGAATGTACTAAGTTCCCCTGAATCACATGCTTTAAAAGGGCTAGGCTGGGTGTGGTGGCTCACACCTGTAATCCCAGCACTTTGGGAGGCTGAGGTGGGCGGATCACCTGAGGTCAGGAGTATTCGAGACCAGCCTGCTCAGTATGATGAAACCCCATCTCTACTAAAAATATGAAAAATTAACCAGGCGTGGTAGTGGGCACCTGTAATCCCAGCTACTTGGGAGGTTGAGGCAGGAGAATTGCTTGAACCTAGGAAGTGGAGGTTGGAGTGAGCCGAGATTTATGAATTAGAGCTATGTGTATTAAGTAAATACCTTTTTTAATTTTAATTTTATTTATTATGATTATTTTTGATCCCCAGGCTGACCATGGTAAAGTAAATAAGTCTTAAAATACATAAGAATTACTTAATGGATATGAGGTTTCTTTCTGGGGTGAAACTCCAGAGATTGTGCCACCACGCTCCAGCCTGGGTGACAATAGCAAACTCTGCAATAGCAAAACTCTGTCTCAAAAAAAAAAAAAGGTTAAAATGGTGAATTTTATGGTATGTGTATTTTACCTCTTTCAAAAAAAAAAAAAAATACAAAAACCAAGTTTAAAACATAGAAAGATTTTATTTTTTAAAATAAATGCATACAGAGGTAATACCCTTTAAGTCACAAATGTGAATAAGTTAAATGAGTGATTATCTCTGCTGAGAAGAGGAAGAGGAATAGCATCAGGGAGAGGAACACTGGGGCCTTCATCTGTCTCCCAGTATTCATTCAACAAGCATTTGTTAAGCAGCATTTGATAGAGTGGATTATGCTTTCCTTCCAGAAAAAGGTTTTTTTTCACTTGGCTTGTAGGATTCCACGTCTCCTTGTTTCCCTATTAGCTGCTGCCTCTCAGTGTCCTTGCCAGTTCCACTCCTCCTCCATGGCTAGTCATCATTCTAGAACAAGGATCAGCAAACATTTTTTGTGAGGGATCAGATAGTAAATATTTTCAATTTTACTGGTCATGCAGTTTCTGTCACAATGACTCAACACAACTCATTTTAGTGTCAAAGCAGCCATAGACGATATATAAATGAATGAATGTGGTTGTGCACTAATAAAGCATTATTTACAAAAACAGGCAGCAGCCCAGTTTTGGCCCAGATCTATTCCAGACAATGAAATAATTAGTGAATAAAACAGTCAAAAATCCCTGTCCATGTGACCTTATATGTTCGAGGAAGGAGACAACAAAGACAATGAATCAATAAGTTGTATTATATAATAAAAGGCTATAAGTGTCATGGAGGGGAAATAGAACAGAATGAGGGGGATAGGGAGTGACGACAGGGTGAGAGTAATGATTGGAACTTAAATAGTGTAGTCAGGGGGCTTCATGAGCAAGTGACGTTTCAACAAGATCTGTGAGTTTTGCAGATATCTGAAGGACAAGGTTCCAGGTAAAAGGAAGAGCAAGTACAAAGGCACTGAGACAGTAGGATACCTGGCATTCTTGAAAAATCACAAGGAGGACAATGTAACTAGAGGAGAATGAAAGAAGGGCAGAGAAACAAGAGACAAGGTTACAGTGGCAACCAGGGTCCAAGAAATATAGTGTCTTGTAAGCCCTTGATGACTCTGGGCTTGACTATTTTCTTTTTCTTTTTTTTTTTTTCTTTCTTTCTTTTTTTTTTTTTTTTAAGACAGAGTCTTGCTCTGTCACCCAGGCTGGAGTGCAGTGGCATGATCTCAGCTCACTGCAACCTCTGCCTCCCAGGTTCAAGCAATGCTCCTGCCATAGCCTCTGGAGTAGCTGGAACTACAGGCATGCACCACCAAGCCCAGCTAATTTTTGTATTTTTAGTAGAGACAGGGTTTTGCCATGTTGGCCAGGATGGTCTCGAACTCCTGGCATCAAGTGATCCACCCACCTCGGCCTCCCAAAGTGCTGGAATTATAGCTGCGTGGCACCACTCCCGGCCTTCTTGCTGTATTTCACATGATGAAAGGGACAAGGCAGATCTCTGGGGCCTCTTTTATAAGAGTACCAGTTCCACCACCCAAAGGCCACACCTCCTAATACCATCACATTGGTGTTTAGGTTTTAACTTATGGGTTTTATGGGGGACACAAACATTCAGACCATAGCGATGATTTTATAATAATGTGCATGTGGGGACTATTGATAAGAAGATTTTATAAGTAAGCAAGACAAATTACTAAAGCAGAAACATTTGAGGGAAAGAGCCACAAGAGATGTGGTACAACATAAATATGGACCACTCTACAATTTCCAAAAGCAAGAATAATAGTTATTATTTTTCCTCTGCTAGTAAAAAAAGAATTAAGAATAATTGATACATACAAGATTGTTTTATCTGTGTCTGATTAGTTGCTTTACCATTATACATTTTGATCTAAAAGTCACTGTGAGTATTAAAAGAGCTAGACTTATGGGATTGACTGTAGGTCAATAACCGTATTGACAATCACAAAGAGTTATGTAGTAAGTAAGGCCTTGCTGAGAAGCCCATGTGGATAAACTCACACATATCCTCCATTCCTGGTATCACAGCCTCTTTATTTGTTAGAACAAGCACTGGTATAGCTGGGGAAAAGGCTAACAGAAGTCTTCTTGCTCAACTGCTTCTCAAAAGCCTCTTTAGAAGTGGGTGCCTTTGGTGAACATTCACAAGGGAGCCCAATATGCACACTCTGCCCATTCGAAGTGGTTCACACACATCATTTCCCTAGACCTCATCATCAACCCTCTGATATCATTCCTTCCAACTCTCTGAACATCAGCTGCATTGCCAGCCACTGGCTCCATACAAGCCACTGAAGGAGGGCCCTTTGGATCTTCTTGGGGGCCATGGTTATGGAGTAAGTGACTAGGTTGCATAAGATGAATCGACTCCAATATTCCTGACTCCCTAAGTATTTTTGATTTCTTTATCTGCATTACTTGGCATTACATTTTCATTTAGTGTGAGCTGCCACTGAGCTCAGATTATAGTAAACCAACTGGGCAAACTGGCTAAGCACTCCCATGCTAGAGACAGTACATCAACTTTCTTTTCTTTTTTTTCTTTTTTTTTCTCGCTCTGTTGCCAGGCTGGAGTGCAGCACGATCTTGGCTCACTGCAACTTTTGACTCCCTGGTTCAAGCAATTCTCCTGCCTCAGCCTCCCAAGTAGCTGGGATTACAGGCACATGCTACCACGCACAGCTAATTTTTGTATTTTTAGTAGAGACGGGGTTTCACCATGTTGGCCAGGATGGTCTTGATCTCCTGACTTCATGATCCGCCCGCCTCGGCCTCCCAAAGTGCTGAGATTACAAGCGTGAGCCACCCCGCTCAGCCTCAACTTTCAACTTTCTTCATGTCATCTTTAGACTCATTGCCATGCCTATTTCTTGCTTTCTGTTGCTCTTTTGTTGTGTAAAGCATCTCCCCTCAATCAGATCTTGTTCATATCCTCTTGGAGTGCATTAGCATCTGATTCTAGTTCTAGAAGTGAAGGCACAGGTAGAGATACCTCCTTGGTATCTCTTGGAGAATCAGCACCTCCTTGCATGGTGGCTGTCTCATGCTCTTCAATGTAGGCTGTACCAGCCTTATCAGACAATGGTGGGAAACCTGTGGAGACACAGCAGAATTTAGGAGGGCAGTGGCACTTGAATTCATTCAAATCCACCCAAATTCCCAGGGCTTCATTCTTTCACAGTCAATGCCCTCAATGTTCATAGAAGAGACCTGATGAGGCTGCAAATTAATTTTATATAGTAATTCTAGGCCAGGCACCGTGGATCACGCCTGTAATCCTGGCACTTTGGAAGGCCGAGGAGGGGGAATCACTTGAGGTGAGGAGTTCCAGACCAGGCTGGCCAATATGGTGAAACCCCTTCCCTACTAAAAATACAAAAATTAGCTGGGTGTGGTGGCACACAACTGTAATCCAGCTACTTGGGAGGCTGAGGCAGGGAAATTGCTTGAGCCCGGGAGGCAGAGGTCTTAGTGAGTCAAGATCGTGCCACTGCACTCCAGCCTGGGTGACACAGCAAGACTCCGTCTCAAAACAATTATGTTGTAATTCTGGTACCTGCAGCACCAAGCTTTGCACCTGGGGAGCCCAGACGGTAGGGAATTGGGCTCCTTAGGGAGCCCAATATGCTCACACTCTGCCCATTCCAAGAAGTTCACCCATATCATATCATTCCCCTAGACCTCATCACCAGCCCTCTGATATCATTCCTTCCAAATCTTTCCCCAGTAGAAAAGGCAGATTTTACATCACCCCTGAGGCTAGGAGGGTTTTCTGGTGCAGTCATAAAAGCTTGTGTCCTCTGATTGTGCTTGAGCTTGTCATTTTTCATTCTTTAAGCTCTCTTGGGCAGTTCAGGGGCTCAAAAAGTCAGAAAAACTTGTCCTCGCTACTGCCATTGTTGCTGCCACAGCCACCCCAACACCCACAAAGCTGACAAATGGACACCCAGCACTGTCAGAGTTTTCTTGTCACCTGGAAATGCCACAAAAAATGGTTCTACCTCATGTCCACCTTCTAAACCTCCCGCCAGTGCTTTACATTTGAGGGAATTAAGCTATGCCCAGGACCTGAGCTACAGTGTAGATTTTAGTTGTTGATACTCTGCAATGCGGGGCTGTGGGGGGATGGAGAAAGGAGGCTGGAGTAGATGCCTGCCTAGGTATAATATTCTTTTTTTTTTGAGATGGAGTCTCACTCTGTCGCCCAGGCTGGAGTGCAGTGGCATGATCTCAGCTCACTGCAACCTCTGCCTCCCAGATTCAAGCAATTCTCCCTGCCTCAGCCTCCGGAGTAGCTGGGATTACGGGGTGCCCGCCACCATGCCCAGCTAATTTTTGTATATTTTAGTAGAGATGGGGTTTTGCCATGTTGGCCAGGCTGGTCTTGGACTCCTGACCTCAGGTGATCTTCTCCCCCCTCCCCCGGCCTCCCAAATTTCTGGGATTACAGGCATAAGCCACCGCACCGGCCTAGGCATAATATTTAATGTATATTTGAGGTCTGTCTTGGGACCACCTCCCTCTCTTATCCTGGCTAAGATATTGAGATTACAGACTCCTGGTTATAATTCTAACTCTGCTGCTTACTAATTGTGTTAATCTAACTCCTCTGTGCCTCAATACTCATTAGTCACTGTGCCAATGACTGTGGAACTCTGTGTGACTCTGGGAGTGTGTCACAGTCCATCAGGTGAGTAGAATTTCTATAAATCGAGGACTACTGGTGTTGGACTATATAGGAAACTCCCTGGGGTACTGTAGGGAGCAGGTGGCTCTCTTTAACAGCAGGACTGGCCTGCAGGTGCTTTTACAGCGGCTGACAAGTGTCTGCTCATGAATGAATGGATGGGCGGGAGCAGAGTGAAGGAGATTACGCCTCCAGGCCTCTCATCCCCAGCCTTGTAAAAGTGAGGTGGCAGCGGTGTGGCAAGTGGGGAGGAGTGCTTTGGTGTTTACAGGCCTGGACTTTAACTGAATCCTGGCTTTCCCACTTACGAGCCGCTGGACCCCTAGGTAAGTTCATTTACTTAATTTCCTCTATTGTAAAATGGAGCTGCTACGACCCATCTTCCCAACCCCTCTCCAAATATTTGTGTTGAGAGTAAGTGGAACCCTTGATTCCAAAGCCTAATGCAGCCAGAGCCACCTGCCCCAGGAGCCCCGGGGCGGGGGGGGCGGGGAGGCGGTTGGGGGTGCTGGGTCCTGGCCGCGCAGAGGCTGCACGAGGGTGCCAAGCCCCCGCGCCAGTGTCGCCCGCCAGTGCCTCTCGCGCGCACTCTGGATCCAGCGCCAATTTACCCCAATCCCGTAGCAGACGAGGGCTTGTGCGAGAGGGGGCCGGGCGGCTGCAGGGAAGGCGGAGTCCGAGGGGAAAACGAAACTGGGAGCCCATTCTCCCGAAGCCGCGAGTTTCCAGCCGGCGGCCGCAGCGCAGGTGAGCGGGGCCGGGGGGCCACGGGATAGGGGCTGCGGGCCCAGCCGGGGCGGGACCCGCCGATCCTGCGTCCCCAGCTCAGGACGCGGACGCTGATCCGAAGCCCTTGGCCCCCAGCTGGGTCAGCAATGGGAGAGCAGTCCGAGGCCCACAGCCCGGGTGTGGGGCCCTCCCTGAATCCGGGGAAAGGATCGTGGAGCGGAATGGGGACTGAAAGCCATTTCCTTCCCGCGAAGAATTTTTATCAGTGCAAGTAACAAATATTTCCTAGGGAGCAGTTGTGGGGCTGGGTCTAGTGGAAGATGAATAGGCCTAGTGGCTTGACATAACGGAAAATACGGAGGCCTGAAATACTCATAGACTGGCTGAACAATCTCTGGCTAAAAATCTCTTGCATGGAGAGTTGCGGTAGTTTCCCAATTGCCTGGCCTCAGTTCCTGTTCCCACTCTGTCTCCTCACCCCCGAACCTCCACCCCCTACCTCTTCTACACACCTCAGCAACTGGAATGTTCCTTTAAGTAAGAACGAGACTCTGCCCTGCTCAGACCTACCCCATAGCTTTCCTGTCTCGTCAGAATCCTATAGACATTTATTAAGGCTCACCGGCAAGGTCCCCTGCACCCCCTACTCCGGCCATGCTAGCTTCCTTGCTGTTCCTGGTGCACAGCCAAGCATCCTCCAGCCTCTAGGCCTTTGCACTGCCTGTTTCTTCTTCCTGGAAAGCTTCTCCCCCAGATACTTGCATGGGGAAACCCCTCCCTTATCCTGCACTGCTTCCCATGCCAGCTTATCAGAGCAGCCTTCCTCAAACAACCAGCATATACAAGAAACCCCACTCTGCCCTTGCTGTTCCCCCTTCCACTACCTCAATTTTCAACATAGTAGTTATCACCTGATGACATTTTCTTTTTTCTTTTCTTTTCTTTCTTTCTTTTCTTTTCTTTCTTTTTTTTTTTTTTTTTTTGAGACAGATTCTCACTCTGTCGCCAGGCTGGAGTGCAGTGGTGCGATCTTGGCTCACTGCAACCTCCGCTTCCCGGGTTCAAGCGATTCTCCTGCCTCAGCCTCCCGAGTAGCTAGGGGCCACAGGCGCCCACCACCACAGCCAGCTAATTTTTTTATTTGTAGTAGAGACGGGGTTTCACCATATTGGCCAGGCTGGTCTTGAACTCCTGACCTTGTGATCCCCCACCTCAGCCTCCCAAAGTGCTGGGATTACAGGCATGAGCCACCGCGCCCGGCCACCCGGTGACATTTTCTTGTGGGTTGTTCCTCCACTGGTAATTTCACAATTACCTATAGCAGGGTTCACTAGTATAGTCCCAGCACCTAGTACATAATAGGTGCTGATTAAATGTTTGCTAAATGAATGGTAATTCAAAAACTCCCTTTTGAATTCCAAAATAATGAGGCGTCCTGTTGCCCATGTTTCCTTCTTTCCTTCCTTCCTTCCCTCCCTCCCTCCTTTCTTTTCTTTTTCCTCTTCTCTTCTCTTCCTTCCTTGTTTCCTTGTTTCCCTCTCTCTCTCTCCCTTCTTTGTTCTTTTCTTTCTCCTTTCAAGATGGAGTCTCACTCTGTCGCCCAGGCTGGAGTATAGTAGCTCGATCTCGGCTCACTGCAACTTCTGCCTCCAGGGTTCAAGTGATTCTCCTGCCTCAGCCTCCTGAGTAGCTGGGATTACAGGCACCCACTACCACACCAAGCTAATTTTTATATTTTTAGTATATTTCATCATGTTGGCCAGGCTGGTCTCGAACTCCTGATGTCAGGTGATCCACCTGCCTCAGCCTCCCAAAGTGCTGGGATTACAGGCATGAGGATTACATGGCCCCATGTTTTCTTTAGTACTAAAAATGCCATGCCAGATGGAAGGTAAAAGACAGGCTCTCTGGTGTCACTTAGAAATTTAGACTCTTGGGCAGATTATGCTATTGTTTTTCAGTTTGCTTATTTGAACCTGGAGATCCCGAATACTTGACCTATAGTTTGTTTGTTTATTTATGTATTTATTTATTTTAGATGGAGTCTTGCTCCGTTGCCCAGGCTGGAGTGCAGTGGTGCAGTCTCAGCTCACTGCAATTCTGCCTCCAGGCTTCAAGTGATTCTCCTCCCTCAGCCACCTGAGTAGCTGGGATTACAGGCATGCACCACCATGCCCAGCTAATTTTTGTATTTTTAGTAAAGACGGGGTTTCCCCATGTTGGCCAGGTGATCCACCCACCTCGGCCTCCCAAAGTGCTGGGATTACAGATGTGAGCCACCGCCCCCCACCGTTTATTCATTTATTAATCAGATGCTAGTTGAAGGAATGATCTATGTGAAGCAATATGCTGGCCCTGGAGGGGGCTAAGCCTGCAGGGTGACTGTAGTCTGCTGGAAGTGAGTGGAGGCATAGCCGAAGTAATGTCTGGGCATTAGTAAGATGGACAAATATAATTTTTTAGTGATTATGATGGAGGTTTCTTCCAGATGAGTGAATAAAATGTAGAATCTGCTCCCCAAATAACTCACTAATTAGTTTAAAAAGCAGTCAGGGCTGTGATGAAGGTTGGGCAAGGTGGAGTGGCAAGCCCATACTAGCTGACCCTCCAGCATCAAAGAAGGCTGTGTTGATCCTGATTGATGAGTGGAGATTGGTAGGTACAGAGAGAATGCAGATATTGCACTATACATGTAGAGGAAAGCAGATGACAAGTCCTGGATGGGGTATCTGGAGATATTTTGGTACTCATTCATTCATTATTGAGCCTGGTCCCTTACCTCTAGTAATTCAGGCTCTATTTTGGAAAATAGAGCTTATTAAATAGGCGATTTTTACAAAGGGGATGAGCACTGTGGAAGGGCCTAGGAAGGAGTGTCTGGGATTTTGAGCTGAAATCTGTAGGAAGTAGAAATTGACCAGGCCAAGAGAGCGGAAGGAGTAGAGTCAAGGGCATTTTAGCAGGGAGCAGGTTGGACGGAGACAGTTAGGAGTTCAGGAGAGAGTCCGTGGTGGAGGCATGCTTTTGAGAACCATCATTGTGTCTGTGGAATTTAAAACCACAAACCCGGAGGTGATCACCGGGGGAGTGAGTCTAAGTAGAAAAGAGCAAGTCTAAGGACCAGGCCCAGTGATGCTGGAATATCTAGAAAAGGGGAAGTTAGCACCATAGGAAAGCTGAAAAAAAAATAAATGGAAGAAAGGAAGTTGAAGAGGAACCAGAAAAGGAGTAGCTTGTGAGAACAGAAGAAAACCAAGGCCAGGTGCCGTGGCTCATGCCTGTAATCGCAGCATTTTGGGAGGCCAAGGGAGGCGGATCATCTGAGATTAGGAGTTCGAGACCAGCCTTGCCAACAATGGGGAAACCCCATCTCTACTAAAAATACAAAAAAATTAGCCGGGTGTGGTGGTGGACGCCTGTATTCCCAGCCACTCGGAATGCTGAGGCAGGAGAATTGCTTGAACCCGGGAGGCAGAGGTTGCAGTGAGCAAAGATGCCACCATCACACTCTAGCCTGGGCAATAAGAGTGAAACTCTGTCTCAAAAGAAGAAAACCAGGAGAGTGGGTGTCTTAAAAGTCCAAGATAAGACAGGGAGAGGAGGGAGAAGAGGATGTGCAACCACATCAACACATCAAATGCTGGTTGTAGGTCGAGTAGAGAAGGACTGAGAACTGACTACTGGATTTAGTGATGGGGAAGCCATTGGTAACCTCGACAAAAACAATCTCAGTGGCTTGTGGAGACTGCATGATTGAATTGATGTGTGTGTGTGTGTGTGTGTGTGTGTGTGTGTGTGTGTGTGTGTGT
>NC_045448.1:36763105-36850342 GCF_002776525.5 Piliocolobus tephrosceles | reverse complement strand
TTTTTTTTTTTTTTTTTTTTTAGTAGAGACGGAGTTTCACCGTGTTAGCCAGGATGGTCTCAATCTCCTGACCTTGTGATCCGCCCGTCTCAGCCTCCCAAAGTGCTGTGATTACAGGCTTGAGCCACCGCGCTGGGCCAGCACATCTTTAAAGTACTGAATAGAAAAAACAAAACCATCAACTTAAAATTCTGTACCCAATAAAAATATCTTGTGGAAACAAAGGCGAAATAAAGAGCTTTTCAGAAATACAAGAACTGAAAATATTCATCATTATAGATATTTTAAAGGAAGTCCTTCAGGAAGAACAAAAGTTATACCAGATAGAAATCTGAATCTCCACAAAGATATGAAGAGCTGTGGGAATGGTAAATATTTGGATAAATAAAAATTAAATTTTCTTTCTCTTAAAATCACTTTAAAGATACTTGACTCTTTAAGGCAAAAGTAATAAAAATGTATAGAAGCTTACAAAATGTAGAAGGAAAATATATGATAACAACATAAAGGCTGTACAGAGGAGAAATGGAAGTATACTGTTGTGAAGATCTTATACTACATGTAGACTATAACAAGTTATAGATGCTACTCTTATTTGTTTTTTTGAGATGGAGTCTCGCTCTGTTGCCCAGGCTGGAGTGCAGTGGCGCCATCTTGGCTCACTGCAAGCTCCGCCTTCCGGGTTCACACCATCCTCCCACCTCAGCCTCCCTAGTAGCTGGGACTACAGGCACTCGCCACCACACCAGGCTAATTTTGTTTTTTGTATTTCTAGTAGAGACGGGGTTTCACCATGTTAGCCAGGATGGTCTGGATCACCTGACCTCATGATCCGCCCACCTTGGCCTCCCAAAGTGCTGGGATTACAGGCGTGAGCCACCAGTCCCGGCCACAATTTATAGATGTATACTCTTAAACATATGTAACCACGTTATTATTATTTATTTATTTATTTATTTATTTATTTTTTTTTTTGAGACAAAGTCTCATTCTGTTGTCCATGCCAGAATGCAGTAGCATGATCTAGGGTCACTGCAACCTCTGCCTCCCGGGTTCAGGTGATTCTCATGCCTCAGCCTCCCAAGTAGCTGGGATTACAGGCGCATGCCAACACGCCCAGCTAATTTTTGTATTTTTAGTAGAGATGGGGTTTCACCATGTTGGCCAGGCTGGTCTCAAACTCCTGACCTCGTGATCCGCCCACCTTGGCCTACCAAAGTGCTGGGATTACAGATATGAGCCACTGCTCCTGGCCACCTATACTTTTTTAAAGTGGTTTCTTATTGTCTGGGCTACTAAAAATACACAAATTAGCCAGGTGTGGTGGTGCACACCTGTAATCCTAGCTACTCGAGAGGCTGAGGCAGGAGAATCACTTAAACCTGGGAGTTGGAGGTTCCAGTGAGTCGAGATTGCACCACTGCACTCCAGCCTGGGTGACAGGGCAAGACTCTGTCTCAAAAAATAAAAAAATAAAATAAAGCTTCAGTGTCTGTGTTAATATCGCACAAAATAAATTTTAGAGAAATGAATACTACCAAGGATAAAAATATTTATTTCAAAATAGAGGTCAATTCATCAAGAGAACATAACAATCCCCAAAATTTATGTGTCTAATAACAGAGACTTCAAATTCATATAGCAAAAACTGACATAATTGAAGAGAGAAATAGATAAACACATAATTACAGTTGGAGACTTCAACATCCCTCTCTCAATAATTTATAGAATAAGTAGACAGGAAATCAGTCAGGATGTAGAAAACTTGAATCAACACTACCAACCAACTTGACCTAATTGATATATATAGACTACCCCATGCAACGACAGAGGAATACACATTTCTCCCCAGTGCCAAGAACAATTACCGCGATAGATCATATTTTAGGCTATAAAAAAGCCTTAATAATTTAAAACCCATTTAAATCATGAAAGGTATCTCCTCTGACCACAGTGAAACTAAATTAGAAGTCAATAAAAGAAAGTTATCTGGAAAATTCCCAAATATTTGAAGCTAAATAACCTACTTCTAAACAAACTAAGGGTCAAATAAAAATCAAAAGGGAAATTTAAAAGTATCAGAAATTTAAAACTGAACAAAAATGAAAACACAACATGCCAAAATTTGCAAGATGCAGCTAAAGCAAGGCTTAAGAGAAATTTCTAACTCTAAACTCCTGTATAACTCTAAATTCTCAACTTCTCTCAATTCAGTGATCTCAGTTTCCACCTTGAGAAGTTATAAAAAGAAAGGTAAAAATAAAATAAACACAAAGTAAACAGGACAAAGAGAATGATAAAGAGCAGAATTCACTAAATTATAAAATAGGAAATCAAAAGAACAAATCAATGAAAATATAAGCTGGTTTTTTTTTGAGAAGATAAATTTATAGACATATAGCCAGACCTATCAGGAGTAAAATGAGAGAATACACAAATTGATAAATCAGGAATGAGAAAGGGAACATCATTACATATTTTGGAGACATTAAAAAGGTTGTAGAAAATCTTTTTTTTTTTTTTTTTGAGACGGAGTCTTGCTCTGTCGCCCAGGCTGGAGTGCAGTGGCCAGATCTCAGCTCACTGCAAGCTCCGCCTCCTGGGTTTACGCCATTCTCCTGCCTCAGCCTCCCAAGTAGCTGGGACTACAGGCGCCCGCCACCTCGCCCGGCTAGTTTTTTGTATTTTTTAGTAGAGACGGGGTTTCACCGTATTAGCCAGGATGGTCTCGATCTCCTGACCTCGTGATCCGCCCGTCTCAGCCTCCCAAAGTGCTGGGATTACAGGCTTGAGCCACCACGCCCGGCCAGAAAATCTTATAAACAACTTAATGCCAATACATTCAACTTAGATGAAAGGGACACATTCCTTAAAAGACAAAGCTCAGTAAAGAAGAAATAGATAATCTGAATAGCCCTATAGCTATTAAAGAAATAGAACTGTTTGTTTAAAACTTTCCTGTGAAGAAAACTCCAGACCCAGATAGTTCGTTGAGGAATTCTACCTAACAAAGAATGACTAGTACTAATTCTATACAAACTCTTCTTTAAAATTGAAGGGGGAACATTTCCCAACTTATTCTATGTGGCCCACTTTTATTACCATCATACCAAAACAGGAAAAAGTCATTACAAGACAACTATAGGTCAATATTCCTCATGAACATAGATATAAAAATATTTAATAAAATTTAGCAAATCAAATCAAACAATATGTAAAAAGGATAATACAGCATGACCAAGTGGAGTTCATCCTTGTAAGGGTGTTTCAACATTTGAAAATCAATGTTATTCACCACATCAACAGACTGCAGTAGAAAAACCGCATGCTCATCTTAACAGATGCAGAAGAGGATAGTATAGTCTAGACACAGAGTATGAATATTTTCATGAATATATGTGGTTCAGATAAAAGTGAGAGTGAATGTCCCACACTCAGGCTGTCAGGTGCTAGGAATACAGAGAAATACAAGTTATTGTCAGCTTGACCTCAGTCACCACCTTCCATTTCTGTAAATGGGACTTATCAATAAGTTGGTAACCCATTATATGTTATTCCTGCTATTTGTTACAGGGTCTCTCCTTTCTGACACATCAGATTGTATAGCAGTCACTTGTCTGATTTTTAAGTAGACTTTCACTGATTAGAGACATGCTCCTAAAGTCTGTTCTGCAGACTCTCCAGATGAGCTCCTGCCAGAATAGGTCAAGGAGTGGACTTATAATTCCGCATTTCACCCAGGAAAAATTTTAAAAGAAGTCTGTGGTTAATGAGAAATGCTTAGTTCCTACAAGCTGATGGTGATGTTTCTTTTAAAAGTTCTAAAACAGTATTTCTTTAATTAATTCTGTATTCCTGACTTCACATTTTAGACATCCTTCTTTCATTTTCACACTGTTATTCAGAATTTATAAATTTGAACTGTCTTCTTAACTTCACCTGATTTTGTTCCATGACTTTTAGCTCATTAGTATCGTGTGTTTTCTTCTATGAAGAGCAAACCTTAAAAAAATTGGTGTTACTTTTTCTTCAAAATGTCAGTGTACAACTTTGTTGTATTTGCTTAAATAATTTTTCAGAGATAGACTTGATTTGGAACCTGACATTTAACAGATGTGTTTCTGAATCCAAGATAACCTTTAAAAAAACAAAAACAAACAAAAACACAGGTGTGGCCCTGGGACAAGTTATTTAACTTCTCTAAGTTTCAGCTTTATCCTTTATGAAATGATGCCTGGAATTCTGCTACTAAGTATATATTTAAAACAAAAGAAAATCAGTATGTCGAAGAGATATCTGCACTCCTATGTTTATTGCAGCACTATGCACAATGGCCAAGATATGGAATCAAACTTAGTGTCCATCAACAAATGAATGGATAAAGAAAATGTGGTACATATACACAATGGAGTACTATTCAGCCATAGAAAAGAATGAAATCCTGTCATTTGTGGCAACGTGGATGAGCTTGAAGGACAGTATAGTAAATGAAATAAGCCAGGCACCGAAAAATAAATACTGCATGTTCTCATTCATATGTGGAAGCTAAAAAAAGTTAATTTCATAAAAGTACAGCATAGAATAGTGGTCACTAGAGGAAAAGAAGGAGCAGGGTCAGAGATTGGCCACTGGATACAAAAGTACGCTAGCTATAGGTTTGTTTTTGTCATTTGTTTTCGTTTTTTTGAGACAGAGTCTCACTCTGTCGCCCAGGCTGGAGTGCAGTGGCGCAATCTTGGCTCACTGCAAGCTCCGCGTCCTGGGTTCACTCCATTCTCCTGCCTCAGCCTCCCGAGTAACTGGGACTACAGGCGCCCGCCACCACACCCGTCTAATTTTTTTTGTATTTTTAGTAGAGATGGGGGTTTCACCATGTTAGCCAGGATGGTCTCGATCTCCTGATCTCGTGATCCTCCCACCTCGGCCTCCCAAAGTGCTGGGATTACAGGGCTGAGCCACTGCGCCCAGCCAGCCATAGGCTTATTATAATTAACAACAGTTTATTACATATTTTCAAATAGCTCGAAGAGTGGATTTTGAATGTTCTCAACATAAAGAAATGATAAATATTTGAGAAGATGACAGGAAGAGCTAACTATCCTAAATATATATGCACCCAATACAGAAGCACCCAAATTCATAAAGCAAGTCCTTAGAGACTTAAGAGAGACTTAGCTTCCCATACAATAATAACGGGAGACTTCAACACTCCACTGTCAACATTAGACAGATCAACGAGACAGAAAGTTAACAAGGATATCCAGGAATTGAACTCATCTCTGCACCAAGCGGACCTAATAGACATCTATAGAACTCTCCACCCCAAATCAGCAGAATATGCATTCTTCTCAGCACCACATCGCACTTATTCCAAAATTGACCACATAATTGGAAGTAAAGCACTCCTCAGCAAATGTACAAGAACAGAAATTATAACAGACTGTCTCTCAGACCACAGTGCAATCAAACTAGAACTCAGGACTAAGAAACTCAATCAAAACCGCTCAACTACATGGAAACTGAACAACCTGCTCCTGAATGACTACTGGGTACATAACGAAATGAAGGCAGAAATAAAGATGTTCTTTGAAACCAATGAGAACAAAGATACAACATACCAGAATCTCTGGGACACATTTAAAGCAGTGTGTAGAGGGAAATCTATAGCACTAAATGCCCACAAGAGAAAGCAGGAAAGATCTAAAATTGACACTCTAACATCACAATTAAAAGAACTGGAGAAGCAAGAGCAAACACATTCAAAAGCTAGCAGAAGGCAAGAAATAGCTAAGATCAGAGCAGAACTGAAGGAGATAGAGACACAAAAAACCCTCCAAAAAATCAATGAATCCAGGAGTTGGTTTTTTGAAAAAATCAACAAAATTGACAGACCGCTAGCAAGACTAATAAAGAAGAAAAGAGAGAAGAATCAAATAGATGCAATAAAAAATGATAAAGGGGATATCACCACGGACCCCACAGAGATACATACTATCATCAGAGAATACTATAAACACCTCTACGCAAATCAACTAGAAAATCTAGAAGAAATGGATAATTTCCTGGACACTTACACTCTCCCAAGACTAAACCAGGAAGAAGTTGAATCCCTGAATAGACCAATAGCAGGCTCTGAAATTGAGGCAATAATTAATAGCCTACCAACCAAAAAAAGTCCAGAACCAGATGGATTCACAGCTGAATTCTACCAGAGTTTCAAAGAGGAGCTGGTACCATTCCTTCTGAAACTACTCCAATCAATTGAAAAAGAGGGAATCCTCCCTAACTCATTTTATGAGGCCAACATCATCCTGATACCAAAGCCTGGCAGAGACACAACAAAAAAAGAGAATTTTAGACCAATCTCCCTGATGAACATCGATGCAAAAATCCTCAATAAAATACTGGCAAACCGGATTCAGCAGCACATCAAAAAGCTTATCCACCATGATCAAGTGGGCTTCATCCCTGGAATGCAAGGCTGGTTCAACATTCGCAAATCAACAAACATAATCCAGCATATAAACAGAACCAAAGACAAGAACCACATGATTATCTCAATAGATGCAGAAAAGGCTTTTGACAAAATTCAACAGCCCTTCATGCTAAAAACGCTCAATAAATTCGGTATTGATGGAACGTACCTCAAAATAATAAGAGCTATTTATGACAAACCCACAGCTAATATCATACTGAATGGGCAAAAACTGGAAAAATTCCCTTTGAAAACTGGCAGAAGACAGGGATGCCCTCTCTCACTGCTCCTATTCAACATAGTGTTGGAAGTTCTGGCTAGGGCAATCAGGCAAGAGAAAGAAATAAAGGGTATCCAGTTAGGAAAAGAAGTCAAATTGTCCCTGTTTGCAGATGACATGATTGTATATTTAGAAAACCCCATTGTCTCAGCCCAAAATCTCCTTAAGCTGATAAGCAACTTCAGCAAAGTCTCAGGATACAAAATTAATGTGCAAAAATCACAAGCATTCTTATACACCAGTAACAGACAAACAGAGAGCCAAATCATGAATGAACTTCCATTCACAATTGCTTCAAAGAGAATAAAATACCTAGGAATCCAACTTACAAGGGATGTAAAGGACCTCTTCAAGGAGAACTACAAACCACTGCTCAGTGAAATAAAAGAGGACACTAACAAATGGAAGAACATACCATGCTCATGGATAGGAAGAATCGATATCATGAAAATGGCCATACTGCCCAAGGTTATTTATAGATTCAATGCCATCCCCATCAAGCTACCAATGAGTTTCTTCACAGAATTGGCAAAACGGCTTTAAAGTTCATATGGAACCAAAAAAGAGCCTGCATTGCCAAGACAATCCTAAGTCAAAAGAACAAAGCTGGAGGCATCACGCTACCTGACTTCAAACTATACTACAAGGCTACAGTAACCAAAACAGCACGGTACTGGTACCAAAACAGAGATATAGACCAATGGAACAGAACAGAGTCCTCAGGAATAATACCATACATCTACAGCCATCTGATCTTTGACAAACCTGAGAGAAACAAGAAATGGGGAAAGGACTCCCTATTTAATAAGTGGTGCTGGGAAAATTGGCTAGCCATAAGTAGAAAGCTGAAACTGGATCCTTTCCTTACTCCTTATACGAAAATTAATTCAAGATGGATTAGAGACTTAAATGTTAGACCTAATACCATAAAAACCCTAGAAGAAAACCTAGGTAGTACCATTCAGGACATAGGCATGGGCAAGGACTTCATGTCTAAAACACCAAAAGCAATGGCAGCAAAAGCCAAAATTGACAAATGGGATATGATTAAACTAAAGAGCTTCTGCACAGCAAAAGAAACTACCATCAGAGTGAACAGGCAACCTACAGAATGGGAGAAAATTTTTGCAATCTACTCATCTGACAAAGGGCTAATATCCAGAATCTACAAAGAGCTCAAACAAATATACAAGAAAAAAACAAACAACCCCATCAAAAAGTGGGCAAAGGATATGAGCAGACATTCTCAAAAGAAGACATTCATACAGCCAACAGACACATGAAAAAATGCTCATCATCACTGGCCATCAGAGAAATGCAAATCAAAACCACAATGAGATACCATCTCACACCAATTAGAATGGCAATCATTAAAAAGTCAGGAAACAACAGGTGCTGGAGAGGATGTGGAGAAATAGGAACAAAGTGAGACCATGTCTCTACAAAAAAGTTAAAAAAAAAAAAGCTTGGCATGGTGACACATGCCTATGGTCCCAGCCACTTGCTAAGCTGAGGTGGGAGGATCACCTGAGCCCAGGAGGTCAAGGCTGCAGTGAGCCATAATTGTACCATTGCACTCCAGCCTGGACAACAGAATGAGACCCTGTCTCAAAAAAAAAAAAAAACAAAGTTGGGTAAATGCCAACTATGAGAACGGATACTGCCCTATCAGCCTCCCATGACAGACATGGATAATTGATTTTAGCATCTCTTTCTTTAAGAGAACCTTAAAGATTCAGAATCTTTCTTCTTACTGTTCTTCAGGCAGTCATGACATCTCGACCCGCCAAAGCAAAACCTGCATATTATCCCAGCCCATGGGCTTTTAGGGAACCATCCTGAGTGTGGTGAAGGCAGTGTAATTGCAAACATTCATAGATCTGAAGGAAGAATTCTTCATTCTGCACTTTGCTTCTTAGTGAGAAACAGTTCCCCGGTAACTGGCAGATGATCTGCAGCTGGGGTAGAATTCGGCATTGTTATGGATGTGCAGGGGGAGGGTGTTCAGAAGCCTCTTGGGAGACAATGTGGTATGGAGGCCATCTTCCTAGGGCATCTCTGGAAACAGCTGCTGTCAAGTGGTCAAGCGGCCCCTAATAAACAGTGATTACTGCTGCAGTGGGCTTGCCACACTGCCATAGGTTTGGCAGGTAAAGACACGATAGACCCAAATGGATTCAGACAGTATATTACTTATGTAGTCAGCAAAAGCAAGATCAGCATGATGCTAGCTCCCTTGTCCCACAGGAGAGCACTAAAACAAGGATCCAGGTGATGGACATCATGTGTGGTAGGGTACTAATTCTAGAGGGCAATGAATTATTATTTTATTTTATTTATTTTATTTTTGAGACAGGGTCTTGCTCTGTGGCTCAGGCTGGAGTGCAGTGGCGTGATAAATGAACACATTTTAAAGCCTGCATCTGGGGCGGGCGCAGTGGCTCACGTCTGTAATCCTAGCACTTGGGGAGGCCGAGGTGGGTGGATTGCCTGAGCTCAGGAGTTCAAGACCAGTCTGGGCAAAACAGTGAAGCCACGTCTCTACTAAAATACAAAAAATTTTTGCTGGATGTGGCGGCATGTACCTGTAGTCCCAGCTTCTCAGGAGGCTGAGGCAGGAGAATTGCTTGAATCCGAGAAGCAGAGGTTGCAGTGAGCCGAGATTGCACCGCTGCACTCTAGCCTGGGCAACAGGGCAAGATTCTGTCTCAAAAAAAAAAAAGGCCTGCAGCTGTACTCTAAAGACAAGTGAAATATAAAGTCCCAGCCTTCACTGAAACCAGTAAAGGCTAAAAAGAAAGTGACTTGGAGAAAGCTCCTACAAGATAGAAAGATGGATGACAGCGGCCTTGGGGCAGCTCCCTACAAACTACATGTCTTGCCATGTTCCTGGGATGATATCACGGTATTCCAACAAGACTTAGGTCACACTGCAGTGGAACCTGGTCCACATGGCCTATGTGGAGGCTTGCAAGGTTGCCAGGGTACCAGGCCGGAGCCATTTCCCTAGAGCTGCCACCTGACTGTGCTCTGTGGAAGGAACTGGACATGGGAAGGGTTTTAACCATGGAGTCTGGATTGGAGAGTGCCTCATAGTCCTGCACTGGCTTGCACGCAAGGAAACTTTCCTGAGATAGAACTATAGTTTGGTCAAGAAAAATTTCTCAGATCAACTTGTTTTTAAAATGCTTAGTTTTTTTAAAAAAATTCAAATCCCTTGAAATTCAAAACAATTCATTAATGAAATGACTTTTTAAAAAAATTAAAAGTGAGGTTTCCACATTAAGGACTCCTGCTCTTTCTTTTCACCCCTCAGCTGCCCAGAGCATGCACAGTCTGTGCCCCTTGTTCTGTATGAAACCATTTTCAGAGCCTGGAGTAACTCTTGAGCTGGCGAGCAACCCTTATGTAATGATCAGGGAAATAAGGGACACGGAGGGCAAAAGGCAACTGACAATTTCTAAGTAACTTTCCAGTCTGCCACTGGAATCCCATGGACTTGGGATTCCATGTTGTGGGGTGAAAAACAGAGTGAAAATATAGGCACAAAATGTGTGAAGCTGAAAAGATGGTTCTCTGTTATTTGATTGGAAAGATGGCAGCTGGGGGAAGAGGGAAACAGGGCTGAGAGCAAAGCGGCTGATGCAACCAGGGAGGAAAAAGCAGACAGGGCAAGGTGGCTATTCTGTACGGAAGACAGCACTGAATCCGGAGTCAGGAGACCCAGGTTCACGACCCAGCTCTTCGTCCTACCTGCTTTGTGACCTCAGGCAACTCCTTAATCTCTGTGTCTCACTGTTCTCATTGGAAAATCGAATAGTAATTGAGGCTGTAATGAATTATGAAAATATGTTTGGCACATGGCTGACTTCCCATTATGTTTGATTGTCTTTCAAGACCAATCTCTCCTAAAAGAAGTATGGAAGAAGGATGGTTTTGAAATATGTGTTTGTTCAACAACGTGAATTTTGTGTGTATTCAACAACAAAGCTTATAAAGTTGCTAGTTCAGTTCATGGCGCATAGGGACTTCATAACCGAGATCAATGATTGCTTTTACTATTGTCACCAAAATTTCCCTAGACCTTTCAGCCTGTCCGTCCATGCAAATGAAGTTACATGGACAATAACTACTCAGTGGTGTTGGCTTGTCTTCACTGGCATACTACGGGACCAAGTATTTAGGGGGTTCTCTGAGGGATGCCCCTAATCTGCTCATGAACAAGCCTGCAGGCCCCTCTGGGACAGTCTTGCCTGCTGTCCACGTGGGCAAATCCCTGCTGAGGCTGGCACAACTCCACTAGTATTTTGCTTCTAGAGATCTTTGCTGACTGTCCAGGATTAGAAAGTCTCCAGGATGAAAGGCTGATTTTCCACCCTGGGACAATGCCCTCTGTCTGAAGGTAGAACAGGCATGTGGCTGTTCCAGGCCTTGCATTTAGGTCATAGAGCTGGCAAGGTCCCCTGCAGTTTCCACACTGCAGTTGTCACCCAGTTCAATGAGGGTGTTTTCTTAGAAGAAAACAAATTACACTGACACTCTGCCCTTTAGAAAGCCCCGTCTGCTCATTTGTTTTGCTTGGTGTCTATCTTAGACAGTCATCACCACAGCGGTTTGCAACCTTTCGATTTGTCCCTGTTCCCTCTTTGGCTTTAAAACACTGCACAACCCTCCTGTTGAGGTTGGAAAGAAACTCCTTTCTACTATGATTTCAAGGAGAACTTGTTGGGTTACTAATGTCATTTAAAAAACAATCGTTATCATGGTATCAGGGTACAGGTTTAAGAATGCCTTGGGGATGTCAGATCAACAACAGTTCAATTGGCCTTGGGTCTTGTTTTGGCGTTTGCACCATTTCTATGGCTTCCGGAGCCTCCCAGTTTCTGTGCCCTGGACAGTCATGTATGAGCTCTTTGTTGAGAACCCAGATTCCAGTTTGCCGTTAACCTGAATACACCCTGCTCACCTCAACCAAGTGTGAGGCTGGAGTTGTCGCAGAAAGGGGCTATTCAGTGGGGATTGTATTTTTTTGTAGCAGGATCTCAGCTGCCAAGCTGGATAGAGTGTTTGCTTACTTGGGCAGCTTACTGCCCGCAGGACCTGTTTGTGTAAGAGGGATGGCAGGGATAAAGTTCAGCTCAGTATTTTTCAATTAAAGGACATTAAACAAAAAGCAAAGACTTCCTTGAAACTGTGGTCTTTGAACCTTATTGGTTTTCCATGTGGATGGTTATTTATATAGGATGTTTCTCCTCAGTTAGGCCTTTATACTAGACACAGAAGTGGCTCCCAGAAGCATCACATCTGCCACCCTGACAGTCTGAATAGCTCTTCAGCAGTTAATGGTGTATAACAAGTAACATCTTGTAGTCATTGCATGCAAGAGAAGTGAAAGGGAGTCTTAGAGAGGCAGTCATTGGCTTTCTACGGTAAAGCTAAGCTAAACAAAGGAAGACTATAGACCTGGAAGACCATCACTCAGCCTGCATTTGGCCTTCCAGACTCAGGAACTTGAGGACATGCTTTTACTGGTGTTCAAAGCAACTTGATGCTTCAAGGAACTTCAAAAGGTTGTAGGCAATCAGATAGAAGAATGTGGGTGCTTACCTCCTTTCAGCCACGTCAGCTTGGATTGCTGGGTGGCCCTGATGAAGGGCCTGCATCGTGGGCTCAGCCCCTAAGGGGAGGGAAGTCTCACTCTCTTCCTTCTCTCCAGAGTTGTTCACCTACTTCCAGATGAAGACCATTCTGGAGGAGGGTGGAGTGAGTGGCTCTCCCGTCCTGCTCCTGTCCCTCCTCCAGTTCCCGAGGTTCTACTGTCTTCCTGATCCTGGAGTTCATGAGTTATTCCAGTTATCTTCAAACAATTGCCTTTTTGCCTGAGCTACTACAAATTGAGTTTCTGTTCCTTGTAATCCAGAGAACCTTAACCAACACAGCCTTAGGTGGCCTGGCTCCTGCCTCTCTCTCTAGCTTTATTTCCTGGCCTCTTGCCTTAAGTTCCACACTGTCATTCTCTCTGGGCCCGACACTGTTTCATGCCTCGTTGCCTTTGCTTCTATCATTCACTCTGCTGGACCACCTTTTCCACTTTTCTTTGCCTGGTAGAAATGGACTCTTCCTAGAAAACCCAGCCCAGGAAACTTTCCCAAGCTTGCCTGTCACCTGTCACGCTAGTCACCTGTCACCAGTCACATTATCTGTTTATTTGCATCTCATACTAGCCTACAGGTTCTTTGGGAAGGAGCAAGTCTTATTCTTCTTCATATCTCAGTGCCCACCTCGATGCCTGGCACATAATAGACATCTAAGACATGTTTCTTGAATAAAACTCAGAAAAATAAATAGAAAAAAAGGGTTTGCATTTCTGGCTGGGCACGGTGGCCTGTAATCCTAGCATTTTGGGAGGCCGAGGTGGGTGGATCACTTGAGGTCAGGAGTTGGAGACTAGCCTGGCCAACCCCATCTCTACTAATAATACAAAACAAAATTAGCCAGGTATGATAGTGCATGCCTGTAACCCTAGCTACTCGGGAGGCTGAGGCATGAGAATCACTTGAACCGGGGAGGCAGAGGCTGCAGTGAGCTGAGATGGCACCATTGCACTCTAGCCTGGGTGACAGAGTGAAAGTATGCATTAAAAGAAAAAAAAAAGAGTTTGCATTTCTGCAGGAGAAATGAGAACAGAAGGTGAGGAACAGAGTTACCCCATGGGTAGATACCCAAAGAAGATTCTGGTCCTAGAAAACCATGATTGTAGCATACAGTAAGTAGGAGGGCATTGGGAAGGGTGGTATAGTCTGGATGGAATCAGAGCTTCTCTTTCTCTTGCCATTATATTGTTTCTCTCTTCCTGAAATGTCTGCCTCATATTCTACCAGTACCAATGTATCTGTGGTTGGTGCCATCAGGTGACTTAGGGTCGAAGTTTTCATTTTCTGGATCCCATGTCCTTAATGACGTGTGTAGGTTGTGTCTCCTCTTGTGAAGGAACCAAGTTTCTGGAGAATAGGTGGGCCAGGATTCTGTATCCAGAGAGCCTAAGTCTATTTGGAGCCAGGGAAGGCCCCAAAAGGGAAGTAGCATTTGGACTGAGACTTGAAGAATGAGTCAGAGTTTATCAAGCTAATAGGTTGCCCAAAGTCTTCAACCATCTGCAGGGACTGTGGACTTCAGCTCAAAATCACTCATGTTAAATGAGGGCAGGATGGCTATCCAGAGAATCAGGATGAGTGATGGGAGAAAGTGGAGTTTACATTGAATATTTAACAGACTCTGTTCACATTGTACATTTCATAGACCTTGGGAGTACATTTTGTGGAATTATATGTATATTTTAAATTGAGACACTTAACAGAGAACTCCCTATGCAGCCACTTGGGTTATTTTTTGGGCCACTGTTATAAGGAGCCAAGTGGCTGCTGAGTAGATGGAGCCTGGAGTCAGGTTGCCTGAGCTTCCTTTTTGGATCCGCCTCATATCAGTGATATGACCTTGGGCAAGTTACTGATGTCTCCATGCCTCAGTTGCAGGATGTGTACAGTGAGAAGAAGAAGAGTATCTCTGCTGTGGTTTGAATGCATCCACCAAAGTTTATGTGTTGGAAACTTAATTCCCAATACAACTGTGTTGAGAGGTAGGATCTTTGAGAGGTGATTTAATCAGGAGGGCACTGCCCTCATTAATGGATCAATGACATCATGGGAGCGGGTTTGTTATGGCAGGAGTAGATTCCTGATAAAAGGATGAATTCAGCCTCCTTTCTCTCTCCTGCTCTCTCTCACCATCCTAGTCTTAGGTATTCTGTTATAGCAGCATAAAATGGACTAAGGCAATCTTTCTCAGCAAATCACAGGGATAAATGAGTTAATACATATGAAGCCCTTAGAACAGGGCCCACCACATGACAAACACTCACTGTCAGGCATTATCCCAACTTCATTTCTCACGAGATTGTTTGCAATCGCCTGTCATGTACTTTGTGCATAATCCCATGATAGCAATTGTATGATTTTAATTATTCATTTGTGTGTGGTTTCTCACTGGACTATGAATTCCTCAGACGCATTACTTGCATAAACGTCTCTTTTCAAGGTAATTGAATTTGTGCTTTCAAGCATATTTCCTACTTACTACATTATATATTGGTAATCTAAGGGAAGATCTTCTCTTAGGATTTTGATCAGAAAACATTATTGTTTGGAAATTCATTTTCTAAGCTGGAATATCCTTGGACACAGAAGCATTATCTTGTCTATAAACCCATGCTGGTCCCTTGAGAATGCTGCTGGGAAGCTTGCTTTATGGAGGTTTTGTCCTATTCAAAAGGTTTAAAGAGCCCAGAGAAACCAGAAACCTCTGAACACTATCAGTTTGGCCAGAAAGTTTTTAGCAGAGCCTTGTTGCAAAGCTTTGAGCCTCAGCAAAGAAAAGTCTGCCCAAGGGCCTTAACGCCTGAGAAATGGGAAAATTAAGTCAAATGAAGTTTAGACGTCATATGCACAGAGAAGCTGGCCCGATGGCCCTTGTGTGCTTGTGTTGGTTGAGTTCGAGGGGAAGGGGTGTGGAAGAGATTTTTCTACTGACACCATGGAGTAAAGAATGGAGTTGCCTTAGGATACTGGCTCCAGAGTCTGCAGGACCCAGAGAGCTTTGCAAAGGCCAGACGAGAGCCCAGGAGTGTGCAGAGCCAAGTTGGGTGGGGATGGGGATGGCATGGGGGTCTCTGACCCCGACAAAGGTTGGTCACATGAGCCAATAGATCAGCAGACAGATCCAAATTCTGGTCCTGTCCCTCCATATCTGCACAACCTTCTTGTGGCCTGGGTTTCCTCTTTTGCAATTTGAGGGATTGACATAGATTGTCTCTAAGGCTCTGTTTCTAGTGTTAAGATCTTAGCCCTGCCTCAGCAACATTAGGCACAGTTTAGGTTGTGGGAGGTGACAGTCATATCCAAGTCTCTCACTCATCCAACCATCCCCAGAACTTTTATCCCAAACTACTCTGTGCAAACTCTGATTCGACCTCAGCCCCCTCCCCACCCAGCCTTCCCCCTGGGACGCAGGGAACTTCTCTCTGGTGTCAGCAAGCTCCCAGAAGCCTCAGCCCTTCCACCTTCCTGGCCTGCTTATCTGAAACCAGGTTGTCTCTTGCAGACTCCCAAGTGGAGTCTGTTTATTCTCTCTCACCCCATGTATTTCAGGCCTGGAATGGGGGATAGGTCTGCCCTCTGCTCCACTGCCCCTTCCTCACTGTCCCCTTCCTAGTCCTCCTTCAAAGTCCCAGCTCCCTTGAAGGTCTTGCCTCAAATTGTATTCAGCCCCTCAAACCCATCACTGCTGCCTTCTACCAATCTCTGAGTCACTTTCTCTCGTTGGCGAAGAGCCTGGCTATATTCTCTCCATCCTGACTCCTGTCATTGTCTTTGGTGACTTGAACATCCATACCGACAATTCTGATGACACCATAGCCTTTGAGTGTCTCACTTCCTATGATCCCTTCCTCCCCGCCCCCACAGCATACACTCAATATTTGTTGACAATGCGTAGACAATGGACTCATTGGAAGAGGTGCCAGTTATCCTCAAATTTATAGTGCCTATAACTAGGGTGACCATATCATTTATTTTCCAAACTGGGGCAGGTTTGTGAGTGAAAGAGGACACCAAAATAATTAAAATTATATTACTTTTGGAAATATTTACTTATTGATGACAAATTGGTTTTTATATTAAGGCCCCTATAAAATAACTAGATTCAAACACCATTTTCCAAAATAAAATATATCTTTAAAAAATCCAGATAACTTGTATGTGTACATGGAAGCAATGGTGAAAAACTCCTCTATGGGGTTTATCTTCACATCTTCACATGCAGAAACGTAGGCAGAATAATCATTCCTAGTCCTTTTTTAAGCTTTTTAATTAGCTTTTTTTTTTTTTTTTTTTTTTTTTTTTTTTTTTTTTTTTTTTTTTTTGTTTTTTTTTTTTTTTTTTTTTTTTTTTTTTTTTTTTTTTTTTTTTTTGAGACAGAGTCTCAAACTCACTCTGTCACCCAGGCTGGAGTGCAGAGGCACCATCTTGGCTCATGCAATCTCCACCTCCCGGCGATTCTCCTGCCTCAGCCTCCCAAGCAGCTGGGACTACAGGCATGCACCACCACGCCCGGCTCATTTTGTATTTTGAGTAGAGACGAGGTTTCACCATGTTGGTCAGGCTAGTCTTGAACTCCTGAACTCAGGTGATCCACCCGTCTTGGCCTCCCAAAGGGCTGGGATTACAGGCATGAGCCACCATGCCTGGCCTAAATTAGCTTCTTAGCTGAGTCTGGCATGAATAGAGTGTCACCAGTATCTTTTTGAAGAATTTCCTTAAAAAAAAAAAAAACAGATTTATATTTTGAAGTTTTTGGATAAAATTATAATTGCATTCAAAGTAAATTTTATGGCAAATAAATCTGAAATTGTTGACACCTTTAATTGATTCTTCTCTGTAGACCACAATATTTTCAATTGACAATATACTGTTTCTTCAGTTATTAAGAACTTTGGTGAGCTCAGTGTAAATTCTGCTAACTGAATGATATCCTTGATTCTAATTTTTTATGTAAACATTTTGTCCCAAGTATTGACACAATTACTATGTTTCTGCTCTCATTCAGAGTAGCATTCTTCATAACATATTTTTATAAAACATAACTTATCAACTAAGTCATCTCTATTTATGATTCTTTTGAACGTTTCCCAACTACACATGTATTTCACACGCTGATAGGTGAGTCTTTGGAGAAGCTGGAAGTAAAAAGTGAAGTGCAACCAAACTCATCCCAGCTTATTTTAATGCAGCTAGCAATACTATTTGGTTAACAAATGAAAAATCCAAGAGAAATGCTCAACTGGGAGGACCCAGGGCAGCAGGCACAAACGAGGCCTCTTTGAGGAAATGTAACACTAGTTCCTCAGGGATAGCTCGGCGCTTCTAGATCATGGCAGCAGATACAAATCACCAGAGAGCTCTTAAAACATGCCAATGTTCAAGCTCCAATCCCAGTGACTCAGAATTCACTGGTACTGGGGTGGAGCCTGGGAACCCGCACTGCAGTCTCCTAAGTGATTCTAATGCATAGCCTACTGCACCAGTTTTGTTTCTGGAGACAGAGTCTCACTCTGCCACCCAGGCTGGAGTGCAGTGGCACAATCTTGGCTCACTGCAAACTTCACTTACCAGGTTCAAGCGATTCTTGTGTCTCAGCCTCCTGAGTAACTGGGACTACAGGCTCATTTTTGTATTTTTAGTAGAGATGGGGTTTCACTATGTTGGTCAGGCTGTTCTTGAACTCCTGACCTCAGGTGATCCACCCACCTTGGCCTCCCAAAGTGCTGCGATTACAGGCGTGAGCCCCCCGTGCCTGGCCTACTGCATTACTTTTAAGCAAGATCAGCTTGGTGCTCCAGAGCCAGCCGCTCTTAAAGCATCATGTTGCAAGTATCCATTGACTCAGACAGCAGCGAGGGAGGCATATCAGGAGAAGCAAAGTCACTATACATTGTCTCTGCACCTCTGCAGGTGCGTTGTCACCTTGGGCCAGGTGTGAGCCCACAGAAGGTGCTCTGGCAACTGAGGAAAGCAAACGGTGGCCCCGCCACGAACCCTGCGTACACATGACACAGTCAGAAATATTGCATGTAATCCTTCTAAACATTTAATTAAGCAATTCCTACATTGTCACGAGAAAAATGAAACTTGCTGAGGGTTACAGAGTCCTCATGAGAAGCAACTTAAAAATCTCACAAAAGCTCTATGTAAGTCTGTCATAAGGGCTGCACTGTATTCTGAACATTTATTTTGAAAACAATTGTCAAAATGTAAAATCTCCAGGACCTTCAACATGATGTAGCCTTTTGGCTCTTTCTATACATTTGTGATCATCTTTCTAACTCCAAGTTTTGGAGTATGAAAAAGCACGATGGCAAAGAATAACAACAAGACATCTGTCTCCCCATGCCCTGCCCAAGCCTTGATGCCCCGTGCGTGCCCCATCAAGTGCTGGGGTTGTCCAAAGCATCAGTCAGTAAAGCAGCACTTGCTGGTGCTCTGCCTGCTCTGGATTCAGTTCCGAGGCTGTGAGTTGAACTCTGTACAAATGTTCTGGATGATCCTGGGGACATACTGGTAGAGGTTGTCAAACTCATCCACAAAGAAGGAGTGGTCCCTGGCGGAGTGAGTGGCAATGACTTCCAGCTCCTCCTGGGCAGCCCAGGCAACGCCTATCGCATAGGTGATCACTCCTGTGGGGACAAAAGCTAGATGAACAAATGTCCCCAAGTAAAGGTGCTGCTAAAGAATCTCTACCTTCTTGTGGCCCTGTCGGCACAGCCAAATCAAAAATCAGAAATGTGCCCAAACAAAACCAAACCAAAAATACCCTATGAGCCTCTAGGTTTCCAGAATTAAGTCTAAGTATGGCCATTCATTCATTCACTCAATATATGCCAACAGTAACAACATTTATATAATTGTTATCTCAGGAGTTGATAGTATTTTAGGAAAAAATGAACAAAATGGAGTAAATAACATGGTAAGAATTTCATATTCGGGAATAGAAGAGGGGAAGCTATTTTGGGACAAGTGAAACTTTTGCGGCCATGCAGGTCAGAACACATGACACATGCCCGCTCTACCAGCGTGCAGAGCCGAGCAAAATCTCAGAGAGCCTTAAATGCCATCAAAAGCTAGTTCAAGATCTTTTAAACTAAAACAGTGGAATGGCATCACTTTAGGCTCGAGGGTGACTTTACAAATCACTGAATGCAACCTCATTTCCAGTGCAGGAATCCTTGCCGAAGGTGCCAGAGCGATGGTCCCCAGCATCTGTTCCAACATTGTGATGAAGAAAGGCTTCCAAGATAAAGAAGGGGGTGCCCAACACTGTTGGGTGCTACAGGGCAGTCATGTAAGATGAACATGAAAAAGTGCTCAACGGGTTTTTGTTTGTTTGAGACAGAATCTCACTCTGTCACCCAGGCTAGAGTGCAATGGCGTGATCTCCACTCACTGCAACCTCCACTTCCCGGGTTCAAGAGATTCTTGTGCCTCAGCCTCCCAAGTAGCTGGGATTACAGGCATGTGCCACTACACCTGGCTAATTTTTGTGTTCTTAGTAGAGACAGGGTTTCACCATGTTGGCCAGGCTGGTTTCGAACTCCGATCTCAAGTGATCCTCCTGCCTCGGCCTCCCAAAGTGCTGGGATTACATGCATAAGCCACCGTGCCTGGCCTTACTGGATTTTTTAAAAAGCAAAAATAGGTTGGGTGTGGTGGTGCACGCCTGTAATCCCAGCACTTTGGGAAGCCAAGGCGGATGGATCACGAGGTCACAGGTCACAAAAAATCCTTTTTTTTTTTTTTTTTTTTGTTTGCAAAAAAACCCCCCCCCCCTTTTTTTTTTTTTGTAAAAATACAAAAAATTAGCCAGGCGTGGTGGCACATGCCTGTAGTCCCAGCTACTCAGGAGGCTGAGACAGGAGAATCGCTTCAACCTTGAAGGCAGAAGGTTGCAGTGAGCCGAGATGGCACCACTGGACTCTAGCCTGGGTGACAGAGTGAGAGTCCATCTCAAAACAAAAGAAGAAAAAACAAAACCAAGACATTGGTAGTTTGGTGAGAACAGTTTCAGGGGAGAAGATGCCAAAGAAACCAAATGAACTACTGTGAGCTGAGAGTGGAAAAGAAGTGAACATGTGGGGTCAGCACACACAGCTCCTTGCCTGAAGTTTGGCTGTGAAAGGGAGTCAGTAGGTGGTAACTGGAGCAGAACGTGGAGTCACAGAGAACGTTTATTTATAGGGAGGGAGGAACTTGAGCACGTCTAGGTGCAAATGGGAAGGAGTATAATAAGACTGAAGGTGCTGGATTGCAGTGGGGAGAAGATGACCCAGGGAGGAGAGGACGGGACTCAGAGACAAGGCATCCATTCTTAGTGGGAAAACTGGGAGACTGCCTGGGGCGACGGGTCTTCATTTGGGTTGTGGGCAGCTGGTCAGCAGGTGCTTGACCTGACTCTACAATAGCCTATTCTTGTATCACCTTCAGGCTGGTCTGAGTAGGGTGAGCAAAATGGCCATGAAACAAGAGGGCAGAGCCTGGATGTGGCCTTCTGGCCCTGGCACCTCCCCCGAAGTCCCCCACAGTGGCGTCACTATCTCTAGCATCTTCTGGGTGCCTGGGAGAGTCATGCATACCTCACGGGGCTCTGACCTAAGCTGCTTTTTGATTGTGGTCCATTAAATTGCATTTAAGCTGCCAGTCCCCTTTCTCACCTCTCCAGTTTAATTTCTCGGAATATTGTCTAGATTAGAAGGAGCCAGCTTTGGGCTTTAAAGTGCTGCCAGGTGTCAGTGAGAACAGCTTTGCTGCAGAGCTGGGTTTAGACAGTCTAAGCCCTCCTTCCTGCTCAAAGATAGAGAGGTTGCCCTTAAATAAAAACAACACAAACAGTATTAGAAATTTAGCTCTCCAGGCCGGGTGTGGTGGCTCACACCTGTAATCCCAGCACTTTGGGAGGCAAAGGCAGGTGGATCACCTGAGATCAGGAGTTCAAGACCAGCCTAGCCAACATGGTGAAACCCTGTCTCCTCTAAAAATACAAAAAAAAATTAGCTGGGTGTGGTGGCAGGTGCCTGTAATCCCAGCTACTCGGGAGACTGAGGCAGGAGAATCGCTTGAACCCGGGAGATGGCGGTTGCAATGAGCCAAGATTGTGCCATTGCACTCCAGCCTGGGCAACGAGAGTGAAACTCCGTCTCAAAAAAAAAAAAAAAAAAAAAAGAAAGAAAAGAAATTTAGCTTTCCAGATCCCAAGTCCACTCTTGTTGTAGAGAATCTCCTACTGGCAATTCTAACAGATGGTCACCCAGCCTTGACTTGGATACTCCCAGGAACACAATGCTCATTACATTTTCAGACAAATCTCAGCATTAGGCTGAGTAAGAATCTGCCTCCAGGTAATTTGTATCTTTTGGTCCTAGTTATTAAAGCTGCCCTGAGAGCACCTCGGCCATTTCCCTCAGTCTTCATTTTTCCCGATGAATAGGCCAAGGATACCCTCTGGATGAGGCCCAAAAGACGTACATCTAGAAAAATAAGTGATGGTGTAGCTGAGCACAAACTGGGGACAGATGTTTGGAGAAAGCAGGAGAGCCTTGGGCTTGTAGTCAAAGCTGGGCCATCTGGCTCTGCCCATTCAATCTGGGAGTTCGGGCCGGTTGCTTCTGAGCCTTAATCCATCTTCACTCTGCTGACAGGAGCCTGGTGGACCTTGTGATTGTTGGCATGCAAGCCATCAGCCATCCCACAATTATGAGGGTGCCCTACAGCCTCCATAAAGGGTAAGTCACTGGGAAGACTGCCTGAACTTGGTATCTGGTTACTTTGGATTCTAGAAACCAGCATTGTTGATTCATTAAGGCTTGTTTTAGGAAGAAATGAAAGTAGCTTTCAACCATTCAGAAAATCCTGCAAAATAACTGAAGTTAAATGTAGGCACAGAAGCCAGGCGCAGTGGCTCATGCCTGTGATCCCAGCACTTCGGGAGGCTGAGGTAGGTGGATGGCAACAGGTCAGGGGTTCAAGAAAAGCCTAGCCAACATGGTGAAACCCCGTCTCTACTAAAAATACAAAAATTTAGCTGGACGTGGTGGTGCCTGCCTGTAATCCCAGCTACTCAGGAGGCTGAGGTGGGAGAATCACTTGAACTTGGGAGGCGGAGGTTGCAGTGAGCAGAGATCGTGCTACTGCACTCCAGCCTGGGCGACAGAGCGAGACACTGCCTAAAAAAAAAAAATGTAGGCACAGAAGAAGCAGCAACAACCACAGCACTGAGTTGTGTATGCTCATATTGATCTCCAGGGCATTGGTGTTCAGTGACTACTTGGTTTACTTTTATTATTATTACTATTATTATTATCACTTGGGGTTTTCTCCAGGTTGTTTATATTCTTGATAACTAATGACATTTTTCAGAACAGTGATTATACATAAATTCTGCAATAAAACATAAATGTGGCTGATTTTCTAAACATTTACAGACAAATTTTGCTCATTTTTCATATTTTAAAACTTTGCTGCCCTCTTAGAAACTGGACATAGCTCTTAGAACATTTTTTTTTTTTTTTTTGAGACTTAGTTTTGCTCTTGTTGTACAGGCTGGTGTGCAATGATCTCGGCTCACCAGCAAACTCTGCCTCCCGGGTTCAAGCAATTCTCCTGCCTCAGCCTCCTGAGTAGCTGGGATTACAGGCATGTGCCTCCTGGCCTGGCTAATTTTGTATTTTTAGTAGAGACGGGGGTTCTCCATGTTGGTCAGGCTGGTCTCGAACTCCCAACCTCAGGTGATCCACCTGCCTCGGCCTCCCAAAGTGCTAGGATTATAGGCGTGAGCCACTGTGCCCGGCCTTTTTTTTTGAGACAGGATCTTGCTCTGTTGCCCAGGCTGGAGTCTGGTGGTGCAATCATAGATCACTGCAGCCTCCAACTCCAGGACTCAAGTAATCCTTTCACCTCAGTCTCCTGAGTAGCTGTGACAATAGGCGTGAACCACCACCCCTGGTCTCTTTAAATATTTTGAATTGAAATTCCTTTCAGGTTTCCCTGAAGCCCCCCCAAATCTGGTTAACAGTTGCTTACGGAAATAGTACTTGTCTTTAAAAACACTATTTTTCCTTAAAAGGCACTACTACCTTTAAAGGAATTAAAAGGTGAGTCGCTGGGCACAGTGACTCACGCCTGTTATTCTGGCACTTTGGGTGTCCAAGGCAGGAGGATCACCTGTCAGGAGTTCAAGAACAGCCTGCCAACATGGCAAAACCCCATCTCTACTAAAAATACAAAAATTAGCTGGGTGTGGTAGCAGGTGCCTGTAGTCCCAGCTACTTGGGAGGCTGAGGCAGGAGAATTGCTTGAACCCGGGAGGCAGAGGTTGCAGTGATCCGAGATGGCACCATTGCATTGCAGCCTGGACAACTGAGTGAGATTCTATCTCAAAATAAATAAATAAATAAAAGTTACAAAAACAATTTGGTGGTCTAGGTACCAGAACGATTTGACATATTCAATAGAGATGGAGGTTTGGTGTTTTTAACAGAGGTAAAGTGATGAGTCAAATTCCCTTTTAATGTATCATACTCTTGTGGGAAATGCTTCAGGGTGCAGGATGTAAAGGAAAGGGGTAATGTGCCCAGTTATCCACAGGCCGTGGGTTGGTAATGATACTTAGGAGACCACCTTGCTGCCCCGTCCTTGTTCCTTCTCCCTACTCAGAGGGGCTTTCTACCCCTAAAGCCCTCCCTGTGGCTTTGAACATTTGTATGAAGTCGTAGAAAAAACCAATGCATAAAAGGAAAATACCTTCCTTGTCCCACTGGCCCACCAAGCCCCAGAAAGCGGCCTCAGCACCAGGCTGCTTGGCAAGCCCAGCTTACCCTTCAGATGGGCAGCCATGGCTGGGATCCGGACGTCGTCGTAGGACCTCCCGTCAGTGATGAGGATCATTAACTTCCTCTTGTTGGGCTTGGACTTCTTGAAGAGCTGCTCCAGGGCGAAGTTGATGGCAGCTCCCGTGCTAGTGCCACCACTCCAGTAGCCCACCCTCTTGATGGCGTTGAGGATGTCGGGCTTGCTGCTGTACTGGTCGAACCCAAACTCCAGCCGCTGTTCGTAGGTGTACTGCACGGCCCCGATGCGCGTGTCTGTGTCGGAAATCTCAAACTCTTTGGTGAGGTTGGTCACAAACTGGAGAACAGTGCGGAAGTTGCCCGTCCCCACGCTGCTGGAGCCGTCGATGACGAAGCCAATGTCGGCCGAGTTCAAGCAGGTCTTGCTGCAGGCCAGGCGGTCGGTGTCACAGACCCGCTTCACTAGAGGCTGCAGGGTCTTGTGGAGGCCAAACCAGCTCTGCACGTGAAAGGAGTAGAAGCCGTTTGTTCTGCACACGGCCTGGAAGACAGAGGGGAGGGACCCGCGCCAGGTCAGGGTCAAATCCTCCAGTGTCACCGTTAGGCTTGATCCCCGGGGCAGGCAAAGAAGCAAGCAGGCCCTTGTTTTCTGTCCTAACCCTCCTACTGCGTTTTTCCACCTCGGTTCACCCAGCCGCCACTCACTGAGGCAAAGCCCCCGGTTTATCGCTGGGCTCAGTTCGACTTCCTCAGCTGGGTCCCTGCCTGTGTCAGTGGAAAACTGTCTCCTAAGCAAATTCATAGGGAGATATTAAATCTCTGGTGTCAGTTTCACATGTATGCTTCTCCAGGCTCCTCCTTTGTACTGGCAGCCATAAGATTGGCATTGGTGGGCACCATGGCATGAGAGGACTAAAGAAAGCTTTTATTCCAATTGGGAAAAGAGATGACATACACAAGAAATCGCTATGGAAATGTCTCCAGAGCAGCCCTGTTCCAGGCGGGAAGGGATCCCACAGTTGCTGAATGACCACATTTAGGGCGCCCATCAGATGCTCTCGGAATGATTCTCTCATTAAATCCCCACCCTCACCCTCCAAGGTGGAATCATAACCCCCTGCCACGAAGGAACAAACCAAGCTATGAGGGGACTTCCCTGAGTCCCTGAGATTGGAACACAAATCTATCCACCTTCAGAACCAGACAGTCCTGCCTCCAGGCAAACGAACATTTATTTACCAGTGCCTGAGCTTATGCCAGAAAAAAATAAGGCAGCTGCAAATACACCTTGAGCAAACTGGTTGTTGCGCTCCTGGAAGTGGCATAGTGTTCCCAAGGCGTGGGGTTTCTTCCTTACCCCTGCCTCTGGGTCACAGAAAGAGTCAGACCAGATGACTACTGATAGCCTTGTATAATTAAAAGATTATTTTAGAAAAAGAGATTGCTTCAAACTTTCCTGGAAGATATTTTTCAAAAATTGATGTGTAAAAACCTAAATGGGGATCACAAAACTTTCCATGGAGCCGATGACACGTGAGGTAAGTGCTGAGCCTGAGCTGAATTCTGGCCAACAGATGGAGGGAGGGATTTCCACCAGGCAGTGAAGTCACAGCAGGAGACAGCGGCGGTGCTGGGTGTGGATGGGAGACCAGCTGACCAGAACATGGGGCTGTCGGGGGTCATAACAGATGGGCCAGGAGAGTGGGTTGGGACTGCACCCCAGAAGGCCTTGAGAACAATGGGTAGCAATGAAGGATTTGGAGCAAGGACCCCACAGGACTGGAGGAACCCATCAGAAATGTGAGTTGGGTTTCATTGTGAAATCTAAACTAACCTGGGGAGCACCAGGAGGGAGAAGGACCAGGTGCAGGGTATCAGCTTGAACTGGGGAGGGGGCGTCGGGCGAGGAAAAGAGGAGGGGGAGAGATCTGTGATGTGGGAGCTGATGAGGAGCTCTGGGGTGACACTGCCTCTGGGATGGGTGTGTGGTCATTCATGTGAAGTCCAGAGGAGGAAACAGTTTGGTGGGAAAGATGATGAACTCGGCTTGTTACAGGTGGGATTTAAGGTTCTGATAGGACATCAGGTGGAGAAAAGTCAGTCAGCTGGAAATGGATGGCTACAGAGCTCAAGAGATGAAGGTAGGGCCAGGCGCAGAGGCCCACACCTGTAATCCTAGCACTTTGGGAGGCCGAGGTGGGCGGATCAAGAGGTCAGGAGATAGAGACCACCCTGGCTAACATGGTGAAACCCCGTCTCTACTAAAAATACAAAAAAAAAAAAAGTAGTTGGGCATGGTGGTGGGCGCCTGTAGTCTAAGCTACTTGGGAGGCTGAGGCAGGAGAATTGCTTGAACCTGGGAGGTGGAGGTTGCAGTGAGCTGAGATCGCACCACTGCACTCCAGCTTGGGCGACAGAGTGAGACTCCGTCTGAAAAAAGAAAAAAAGAGATGAAGGTGGAAGCTGTGACCCTGGGAGGGATCCTGAAGGGAGAGGGCCTCTTAAAGAGGAGGGTGTAGACCTGGGGAGGTCAACATTGAGGGTAGAAAAAAGGCAAGAAGCAATGAAATAAGAGTCACAGAGCATCCTGGAAGTCCAGGGAGAAGGGCATTTCAAGGAGCAGAAAGTGGCCATCAGTTTGAGGTGGTGCAGGAGGTTAAGCCCTGCTGGCTCTGAACACATGGAATATTAAAGCCGGAAGGGCCTTAAAGAAAAACCTGTCCAAGGCTTTCTTTCTATTTTAAAGCTGGAGCCTTTTCTTTGGGGGAAGGTTTATGTGGTGGTCTATTGTACAAAACACACAACAGCTGAGCAGCTTTGGTGGCGTGAGTGAGGGAGGCCTTGCTCCACATCTCCTACTGGGCGTCTCCACAGAACCCAGGAGGAGCATCTGAAAACACGATCTCACTGCTGTGGTTCATTGCCTCCTTTCTCCGGTTTATCAGGTTGATGAATCGGCAATGTGTGTATACAGGAGAAAGTGTGTGCGTGTGTGTGGGAGAAAGAGTGTATGTTTGCTTCCATGTGTGTGTGAAGGCTCCCTGGGCTGCCGGGGTGAGACCCCCCTGTGGCTGTGGGAGGAGCACGGGAGAACCTAGCTGAGAATTCGAGGACACTGCTCCTCCACAGCTGCTGGTGGGTGTGGGGTTTTGCTTTGAGAGGGTAATTGCAGGTTGCGGATTGACCAGTCCCTCCCGGGAGGCCTTACTGCCTAGAAATGAGCTTCATGCACACTTAAAGGCATGGGAAAACCAGCGCAATGGCGTTACAACTTTTCAGAGTGTGGAAAATCCTGATGTTGGGTAGGTCTCTGGGCAGTCATCTACCTTGTTTGCAAAGTTGGGCTCCACCACATACTGCTTCTCATTTTCAGCAGCACCTTCAATGGTGATGAAGAAAATGTTGATTCCTGACTCTCTCGCAAGTCTTGAAGCCTCCTCCACTTTGTCTGTGGGCCAGCCATCCACCATCACCACCACCACGTTGGGAGCGCTGCTTCTGTTTCCATTGGCTTTGGAAAAGAAGTTCTTGGTCACAAAGGAGATGGCCCGGCCTGGAAGGAAAAGAAAATTCATGCTTGGAGTGATCATGCTGATTACAAGTACAGGAAGAGATCACAGCAGCACAAAGGTCCAGAAAAACACACCCATTCCCTCCCTAGTTTTTTGTTTTGTTTTGTTTTTTGTTTTGTTTTATTTTGTTTTTCTTTGAGACAGGGTCTTGCTCTGTCGCCCAGGCTGGAATGCGGTGGTGCAATCACAGCTCACTACAGCCTCAACCTCCTGAGCTTAATCAATCCTCCCACCTCAGCCTCCTGAGTAGATGGGACTACAGGCATGTGCCACTGTACCTGGTTAATTTTGTAATTTTTTTGTAGAAATGGGGTTTTGTCATGCTGCCTAGGCTGGTCTCAAACTTGTGGGCTCAAGTGATCCGCCCACCTCAGCCTCCCAAAGTGCTGAGATTACAGGCGTGAGCCACTGCACACAGTCTGTTTCTTTTTTAAAACCACTTCAACTATTTTCGTGTGTACAATTCAGTGGCATTAAGTACATTGACAATGCACAGCCATTACCACTGTCCATTCTGGTTTCATTTCAAGCCTTCAACCTGTAATTGTCTCTGCTTTGAAGAAAGTTTTAGGGACAGCAAGCAGATGAGAAAGACCTTTTTTTTTTTTTTTTCCTGAGACGGTCTTGCTGTCACCAGGCTGGAGTACAGTGGCATGATCTCGGCTCACTGCAACCTCCACCTCCCAGGTTCAAGCAATTCTGCTGCCTCAGCCTCCCAAGTAGCTGGGACTAGAGGCGTGTGCCACCACCCCCAGCTAGTTTTTGTATTTTTAGTAGAGATGGGGTTTTACCATGTTGGTCAGGATGGTCTCGATCTCTTGATCTCATGATCCACCCGCCTCGGTCTCCCAAAGTGCTGGGATTACAGGTGCGAACCACCACGCCCGGCCAAAGACTTTCATGAGAACAAAAGTGCCCCTTTTCTGCTGGACTCACGCTAAGCCCCTAAGCCAGCCCCATGTTGTTTCCAAGAGTGCAGGGTGGGAGGAGTTGACCTGGAGTGACAGTAGCCTCTTCTTGGCCCCCTGCAGCCTGGGGTGATCCTAAGGCTCCTGCTGGCTGTACAGGGCTGTGTTGTGGGGTCAGCAGTGTTTTCCTCCAGTTCCAGGCCAGGGGCACAGGTCTGGTTGGGCAGGGAAGAGTTGCACCCACTAGGAACTGACAGACTGTGTTCTAGCCCTGGCTGTGCTACTTGCTAGCTGTGTGGCCCTGAGTAGGTCACCCTATGTCTCTGGGCCTAAATTTCCATGACAGCAATCTACTTTGGCTGAGTGCAGCAGTCATGAAGCACTACGAAGCCTCCTGCCATGACTTTTCCAAGGGCATATTTCACACTGAGAAGGGCTTCAGGAAATTTTCAGAGTCAACTAGACAATGACCAATTGTCTCAGTTTGCCAGGACTTTCCCAGTTTTAGCACTGAAAACCCCAGGTTCTTCCGGGAAAACTGGGATGACTGTTCACCCTAGAGTCAGCATGACTGTATAGAGCAGGCAGAGCTCTTAACCTGGGCTCTGTGAACCCCAGGGCACTTGAAATTATACACAGTATTTCGTGTATATAAGTATCTGTCTGGATAGAAGGGCCATAGCTTTCATGGAATTCTCAAAGGAGTCTTCAATCTCCATAAATTTAAGAAGCACCTTCTTTAGACTTTAGGATTAGTAGTATTATACTCAATGCATTTCTGATTTTGGCCAGCATCCTGTCTCCACTAGCTGGTATTATCTTACTTATCAAATGAAAGCATCAAATGGTTACATATACAGATGCTGCAGAAATGTCTTGGAAAACCCATGTGAACTGGCTGCACAGAACCCAGTTGCTAAGGGGAAACCTTGGCTGCTAAGCATTGCTTTTATAGCCAATGGACAATTTTTCCCAAGGCACAAAGCACCCAGAAGTCCTCTCTGGCCTAATATTAGGCACCTATAGGCAGAGCACAAGATGCCGTGAGAAGATCCCCTCAACCCCACCTAACCTTATACCCCAAGGCCACGGTGTATAGTGCTCAACACACACTCCATCCACCTTCCAGTGGGTCTTGAAGATAGAGGCTGGAAATCAGAAAACTACATTTTCCAGACTTCCTTGCAGCTAGGGCTTTAGCTTTGTCTTAATTGCATGAACTGATGCACTTGCATGAGATTTATAAGATAAAAGTAAGGCAGAGGCTGTACTTTTGTTTATATTTCTGCTGACAAATATCTTTAGTATCTGACTTCTCTGGGATGCTGTCCACAGAGGTGCCTGGGCTTGGTTGCTAGCTTCAGTCAGTGGTGTGGGGTGGCAGGGTGTGGAGATCCATGTTGTGGGTGTGAATGGTGCAGGGAGGGCATGGTTCTGGAGCTGGCAGCTCTAGAAGAAGCTTCCTGATCTTTTGATCATGCTGGCTTCCTGGACAAAGCAGGTTTCTGAAGAGGCTGCCATGGCAGAATTCAGAAAGTGATTTCCTAATCTTGGAAGAAGGAGCAACTCCCTTGGAGGTCCTACTTCTGCAGGAAGCCTTCAGACATCATCTCTTAAAGCTCAGCCTACAGTCTGCTTCTTCAGTTCTTACAGTGACTTTCCAAACTACTTAATATCCTGAAATAAATACCTTTCTGTTGGAATCAGTTGAATGGATTCTGTTTTCAGAACCCAAACTCTGGACAATACAGAGGCAGAGTCAGAACATGTCATCCACTGAAAAAAGCATGCTGATTGGATTGAGACCCATTGCTAATCTCGTCAAGGAATGAGAGTGCCTTCTGATGTTTGTCTCACTGGGATTTTACTAATGTAAGCATTAAGTTAGAAACAAATCAGAAATCAACTCTGTCATGTGTGTGATGAAGGTAATACTGCTTTGGGGGCATGCAGAGTGACTTGGCTAGTGTTTATTTAGCATTGTTCAAAGGTGAAAAGCTCTGTATATGCTAGATACTAATGTTCTGGTCACTACAGAGACATACACTGAAGTGGGAAGGGAAATCATTAATCAGATGTACTATAACTCTGAGGATGCTCCCTCAAAGACAGCTCAATTCCCTGCATGTACTCTAAGCCAAGCAACTGTGGCTCATGTCTTCATTTCTTTGGATTTTGCTGACAGGAACACTTTCCCGGAGAGGTGGACAATCAGTCTCCCTCCAGCGCCCCCAAAGCCAATCTTTCATTTACAAATGAATACACTGGCACGGGCTCTTTGACAGTCTTTGAGCTTGGTTAGTGTGAAATTGTTTCCTAATGCCCAATCACCTCTGTATAAACATAAAATGGAATTTCTGGACATACCCCACTGAGGACTAGACCTTGGATTTCTGGTGAGCCCCCAAAGGCTCAGATATCATGGGAGACTCAGCTTGAAACAGAGAACATGTTTCTCTTTGCACAATCATCAGTAGTTGATTGGAACAAGATTCTCAAGGGGCACTGAGGGGCTTCCTTAACTGGTCACAAAATTTCATGAAACAGCTGATGACTTGTAGGCCAATAAAAAAATAGTCAGAACAGCAGACTTGCTTGCCCTGAGTAACGCTACCCCTTCCTGCAAACCAAGCATGCTGGGACTGTACAGGGTGTGTGTGTGTGAAAGATTCTTGTCCTCTGAAGCCATGATAACTTTAGAAAAGATACAGATGTTGCAGGAGTCATTTCTTTTTCTTTTTTTTTTTTTTTGAGATGGAGTCTCGCTCTGTCACCCAGGCGGGAGTGCAGTGGTACCATCTTGGCTCACTGCAACCTCTGCCTCTTCAAGTGATTCTCCCACCTCAGCCTCCCGAGTAGCTGGGATTACAGGCATGTGCCACCACCCCTAGCTAATTTTTGTATTTTTAGTAGAGAGAGGGTGTCACCATGTTGGCCAGGCTGATCTCAAATTCCTGACCTCAAGTGATCTGCTAGCTTCAACCTCCCAAAGTGCTGGGATAACAGGTGTGAACCACCACGCCTGACCAGAAGTTATTTCTTGACGGATTATTATTATTATTTTCTTCCTTTTATATACAATGGTTAGAAGACAATCACGTAGAAAGAGAACGATGGTAGCAAGACAGTAGAATTTGAATCTGGATCACATACCTACATTGGAAAGTCCTCCTCTCTGGGTGATTTTCTCTATGGCTGTCTTCAGGTCTCGAGAATTCATGTGTGTCTTGAGGTTAAAGTGGGTAGCAGGGTTGTCTCTGAAGAGTCAGAACCAGAAATACAAATTAGCTAGAAAGTTCTTACCTTTGGAGGAAGGCAGAGACCATGGTTGATTCTTTCATATACAAATAGAAGCCGCTTCGAAGCCTTCTGCTATGGCTTGTAAAATGTCCCATTGTGGACCGGTGTGTGTAGAGAAAAGGAGGCTATTTCAAGGCTCAGAAGGCGTGTGTTGCCTGTGCCATTTCCTGGCTGTGTGATCTTGAGGAGACAACTTCTCTGAGCTTCAGATTCCTCATGTAGATGAAAACATCATTATAACACCCATGTTGCTAATGAACGGGACTGTCGTCAAGTGGGATTTTGCAAATGTCAGGATCCCATCTGTGGAGTGCTCAGCGTTCTCAGCCTACCCCAGACCCTCCTCTCCAGAAAGAGAATCTCGTGGCTGTCAGCCACTCCCTGGGTTACCCTTAGCACTGGAAGTGCACGTGAATAGTGGTACCAAGGAGACCTCTCTATCTTTCTCATCCTGCAACTGGGTGACAATACTCAAAACTCATCTAGAAGGTCAACATCTATTTTGCTGAAGACTGAAAAAGATTAACTGGGGAGGAGTTGGAGTGAATTCAGTGGAAAAACACAATGAGAATCCCTCTCTAGAAATGAATCCCCACGAAGCGGCTGAGTGGAGGGTGTGGAGGCGTGCAGGAGGGTGGGTGTGTGTGCATCGCACCCAAGATGAAGTGTGAGATCACATCTCCCAAAGCGCTGACACTCAGCCACAGGCGGTGTTGACTTCGTAGGCGCGAGACCCGCGCAGCAACACAGGGCTCCACGCTCCAGAAGAGCCTCAGTCAGACAGGCCCATGCTTGGTATAACGCTCTGCTGCTGCTGTCTTGAAATTCTTCGTCATTTTTGAACAAGCTGCCCTGCACATTATGTAGTTGGTCCAGGCTAGAAGTTACTGTTATCTTTTTCCTTCCTTCTTTCCTTCTCTCCTTCCTCCCTCCCTCCCTCTCTTCCTCCCTTCCTCCCTTCCTCCCTTCCTTCCTTTTTTATGTGACAGAGTCTCGCTCTGTCTCCCAGGCTGGAGTGCAGTGGCTCGATCTCGGCTCACTGCAAGCTCCGCCTCCCGGGTTCACGCCATTTTCTTGCCTCAGCCTCCTGAGTAGCTGGGACTACAGGCGCCCGCCACCTCGCCCGGCTAACTTTTTGTATTTTTAGTAGAGCCGGGGTTTCACCGTGTTAGCCAGGATGGTTTCCATCTCCCAACCTCGTGATCCGCCCGCCTCGGCCTCCCAAAGTGCTGGGATTACAGGCGTGAGCCACTGCGCCCCCGCCTCTTTCTTTCTTTTCTTTTTTTTTTGACATGGAGTCTCATTCTGTCACCCAGACTCAAGTGCAGTGGCATGATCTTGGCTCACTGTAACCTCTGCCACCCAAGTTCAAGCGATTCTCCTGCCTCAGCCTCCCGAGTAGCTGGGATTACAGGCACCTGCCACCGTGCCTGGCTAATTTTTGTAGTTTTAGTAGAGACAGGGTTTCACCATCTTGGCCAGGCTGGTCTTGAACTCCTGACCTCATGATCCACCCACCTCGGCCTTCCAAAGTGCTGGGATTACAGGCATGAGCCACTGTCCACGGCCACTTTTTTTTTTTTTTTTTAGATGGAGTCTCGCTCTGTCTCCCAGGCTGGAGTGCACTGGCATGATCTTACTGGCATGATCTTTACTCACTGAAACCTCCACCTCCCAGGTTCAAGCCATTCTCCTGCCTCAGTCTCCCAAGTAGCTGGGACTACAGGTGTGTGTCACCACACCCAGCTAATTGTTGTATTTTTAGTAGAGATAGGGTTTTGCCATGTTGGCCAGGCTGGTCTCGAACTCCTGACCTCAGGTGATTTGCCTACCTCGGCCTCCCAAAGCGCTGGAATTACAGGCATGAGCCACCGTGCCTGGCCGTAGGGGTTACTAAGTTTTCAAGAAGGAGAAGACTTTTTTTTTTTTTCTTTTTCAGAGACAGGGTTTCATTCTGTTGCTCAGCCTGGAGTGCAGTGGCCCCATCTTGGCTCACTGCAGCCTCAACTTCCTGGGCTCAAGCAAACCTCCCACCTCAGCCTCCCAAGTAGGTGAGACCACAGGTGCACGCCACCATGCCCAGCAAATTTTTTCATTTTTTGTAAAGACAAAGTATTGCTGTGTTGCCCCTGGCTGGTCTTAAATTCGTGGACTCAAGCAGCTTATTGTCCTGTTTTGGCCTCCCAAAGTGCCAAGATTACAGGTGTGAGCCACCATGCCTGGCCAAGAAAACTTTTTAAAGTAGCCTTTCTACAAACACCAGAAGTGGATCCAGGAAGAAGTGTATGTGGGCAGTTTCAGGTGGGAACCTCGAGGTGGCTGACCATGGGTGGATTCTTAGTGAGTCCTTGGGGACCGGGACAAGTGGTGCAGTCACGAGGAAACCAGTCACCAGGACCTGGGAGAGAGGAGAAAGACTCTGCCTCCCTCCTTCCTTGCCTCCATCCCTATTCTTCAAACTCCTCTCTATCTCAAAATGATCTATGTTATACCCAGAAGGTGGCTTATCTATAAGGCAAGAGATGAAAAACTTAGAAAGAGCAGCCACCTTCAGGGAAGACAGGAAATTTAAAGCAAGTTTAACCAAGTGGGGCACTGGGGCAAAACCCAAATAGATGAAATTTCACCAGAAGAAAACCAAGTTCTATGGTTGAAACTAAACAGAAACAACAACACAGCAATCAGTAGAATGGGGCAATGTGGGTGTTGAGCTGGGCGTGGCCTTCCTATCAACCTACAGTGTGAAGCGTCTTGATCTGTGGCTGAAGTCACAAATTCTGGGAGGAAGAGTCACACAGAGGAGGAGCACTGTGGCTTTCACTCTGTATTATTCCCCTCAGGTTCTAGGGCTTATGGGTTTTTTTAAAAAATTTTTATTTATTTATTTATTTTCGAGATGGAGTCTTGCTCTGTTGCCCAGGCTAGAGTGCAGTGGCTCAATCTTGGTTCACTGCAACCTCTGCCTCCCAGGTTTAAGCAATTCTCCTGCCTCAGCCTCTGGAGTAGCTGGGATTACATGCGCCTGCCACCATGCCTGGCCTGGCTAATTGGTTTTTTTTTTTTTTTGTATTTTTAATAGAGATGGGGTTTTACCATGTTGGCCAGGCTTGTCTCGAACTCCTGACCTTGTGATCCATCTGCCTTGGCCTCCCAAAGTGTTGGGATTACAGGCATGAGCCACTGTACCTGGCTGGGTTTATATTTTTACAAAGCAATTTTAGTAAATGTTATCTATGTACACTTTTCCTTAGAGAGCCCATCGGCTCCCATCCCTCAGGTCCTGGCCATTCCTCTATATACACTCATTTGCTTTTATTCCCTCCCCTGTATGTCTACTGTGACACCGGGAGTGCCGGCCCCCATGCTTCTGGCTGCCTCTAAGAATCCCTGTGTTGGTCTCTGCAGTATTAGTTCTGTGGCCATCTGCTAGAGGACCCTTTGGTCCTCAGTTCTGCCCACACAATTTCCCTGCTTGGAAATCATCGGAAGTTCCCATTGCTAAACCTGGTATTTTGGCTTTCAAAGCATCCATAATTTAATCTCCAACTATCATGTTAAGGATGTTCTCTTTCTTTTTCTCTCTTTCCCTTTCTTTTTCAGGATGTTCCGTATTCTAATCAAAATGAACTGTTCACCCTTTCCCACTTTTCTAGCTTTGTGCATTTGCTCACTTCTTCCCTCATCTGGAAAGCCCTAATCGTGCCCACCCTCCAAGCTCAGCGACCCCGTCTCCCTTACCCCCAGGCCCAGGTGACAATCTCTCTGCCTGACTCAGCTTTCTCTAACCAACACCTTGCATAATATGTGGCGCCTACAGGTACTCATTTAACAGCATGAACATTTCTTTGTTCTATTTCTGTGCATTTCTCAACCTCTACACTTTGGTGTTCCCTAGGGTGTAGCCCCATCATGCATCTCTTCTTAGCTTATGCACGTCCCTGGGAGATTTCATCAACTCCCAGGACTCAGACACCATTCATATGCCAAAAGCTGTCTGTGCCCTGGTTGGTCCCCTTTCTTGAACCTGACACATACATAAAATGGCTTCCATAGATATTTCCAAACCTGAAGTCATTTATCTTCCAAGCCTGATCCACCCAACCACCCATCTCCCCATCTGCCTTCCTCTCTGACTCACTCAGTCACCCAGCAGTGTGCGTTCCTGACACTCTCCTCATCAAATACCACGTCTTGTCAGACCTGCCTCTAAATATCTCTCATATTTCTCCCATCCTTTCCATCCCCAAGTTTGGGCTTTCATCTCTTTCCTGCATATTGCCAGAGTTTCCTACCTGGTCTTAACCAGGGCAGCTTCTGCAGTGGATATTTTATCCAATTGGCTCTAAGTGTTTCATAGAAGCAGATTAAGAAGTTATAATGCCTCTTCCAAGAGGTCTAATTGTGTACAGTATTTGTGATTTTGTGATCTTCGTCTTAAGAGGGCCCCCAAACTGTATAAGCTTCAGAGTCCTTAAAGTCTGGATCTTCCCCTAGTGACCAAGGGTTATCAACATTTTAGAGCCAAAAAAAAAAAAAAAAAAAAAAGTGTTGAAACAACAACAAAAAATTGGCTACAAAATGAAAAATTGCAAAATTGACACTGACAATAATATATATGTAATTGCCCATCAAACATAACATTTATAAACTTTTTACATTAATTATAATGTAAATCATTAATAGTGAAATTTTTAATGTATGAAAACTGAATTACATTTGAAAATGATTTGTGAGCTAGATTTTCTCACTTTGCACGATTTCCTGAGGGTGTCTGGTGACTGTCAAGAAATAATATCCAATCACAAATTAAATGTTGCTCATCAACACATAATTTAAAAAGCAAAAATATAAAGGTTCCTTTCAAAAGTTTTTACAGGCCAGGCATGGTGGCTCACACCTGTAATCCTAGCACTTTGAGAGGCCAAGACAGGAGGATCCCATGAGCCCAGGAGTTGGAGATCAGCCTGGGCAAACCAACAAAAAAAAAAACAAACAAACTAAAAAAAAAAAAAGTTTTTACAGAAAAAAGTATTTAATGTTGAACCTCTTCATTTAGTCATGTTCATGATATTCTTAATATTGATCATTAAGGTGCTGTCTTGATGTTGATCACTTTGTAGAGCAATTGTCGATTCCCTGTCTCTTTCTCAGACCACATACACAGCTGAGTCTTGTTATTCTTGGCAGTTGTGTTCTATAAAGTTGCAGTTGCCATGAGCACCGAATTCGCAAGTACTGAGCCGTTCCTCACAATGGAAATACAGGGTTTGGTTCCTGGGAGCCTCTGGTCACAACATTGTCATCAACAGAACAATACATAACCTTGTTTTACATGTGTTTTTCTTTGAAGACATTGAATTTAATATATGCTTCTTACAAATAATTAATTATATGCAGTATATCTTTATAACAAGATATTTGCTGAGAAGGGTTTACCATTTTCCTGAATTTGGATAACATGACCATAAATTTCTTTGGCTTTTAGCCGTACAACAATGCTATCCACTATGTTTTTTTTTTTTTTTATTTAAATCAGTCATCATCTCATGAATTCGTAAGTTTAGCCTCTTTTCCATAGCTTCATCACACCCTTTAGATGTTATTTCAGTACTTTCTGGGGTGGACTCATATACAGACTAGCAAATTTCCTCTTCTTTTTCTGAATATACCAAATTATTGATTCATTAACATTGAACTCACAACCAAGAGCACTGTCACTCATGTCTGAACAAAGCTAATTGAACACACTTGTTTTCTCTGCAAGCCACAAACCAGCTTCTTGCACTTAAGAAAGCTAGATAGCATTTTAGCACTACATTTGGAGTCCATTTTAAATAGCAAAATCACCAAAGACAAGCACAAAAATGCAAAAAATGTGGCACTTAAAAGACTGCAAAAAGGACACTTGAAGAGAGTTGAAACAAGAAGGCGTAGTGGGCTGGGCGCGGTGGCTCACGTCTGTAATCCCAGCACTTTAGAGGGCCGAGGTGGGTGGATCACCTGAGGTCAGGAGTTTGAGACCAGCCTGATAATATGCGGAAACCCCGTCTGTACTAAAAATACAAAAAAATTATCCGGGCGTGGTGGCACATGCCTGTAATCCCAGCTACTCAGAAGGCTAAGACAGGAGAATCGCTTGAACCCGGGAAGTGGAGGTTACAGTGAGCCAAGATCATGCCAGGGCAACAAGATCCAGCCTGGGCAACAAGAGTGAAACTCTGTCTCAAAAAATAAAATAAAATAAAACAAAATAAATAAAATAAAATAAAATAAAATAAAATAAAATAAAATAAATAAAATGAAGGCAGAGTGTTGTTTGACCTTAGCTGGGAAGATGTGCATCAGGTGACTCCATTTTTTCCCCCCACTTATATACATATCCAATAAATGACTGCAAAAGTTCCTGGAGTTACAGATTTGAGGTTACAAATAAATTTAAATTTTAAGGAGTAGGCAAATTTGCAAATACAGAATCCAGAGATCATGAGGATCGACTGTAACCTATTGAGAACAAGCACTTTCTCCTAGCTTCCAATCCCTAGTGCCTGGCATCCAGGAGGTAATAAATAGGTAATTGTGGAATACACAAATGGAAGAAAGGAAGCTCAAATGTTCTCTCTTCTCTCTGTTCATCCCCAGTGGAAGTGAACACTCTACCTCTGAGCTCCACATTGACCACCCCTTGCTTTTATTACATCCTAGATGATGAATCCATCTTCAGAAGCATACAGACGAGCTACTCATATAATGAATGAATAGCTGCTTCTAATGTTTTAAATGGTATTTCTTTTAAAGAAATTGCCTCCCTGGCTGGATTGTGAGGTCCTAAACTACAGAACCTCTATCACATTTATTTATTTAAATAGAATGAAAGGTTGCATCAGAGGACCTCTGAAACCCTTTCTGATTGCTAAAATTATAATTAGGGGCAAAGGCATGGAGCCCATCCACCAAGGGAATTAAAGGCAAATGTAATCAAACCACTTAGATGAATTTTTCATCAGCTCCTCCACAAATGACCGAGGGCTCAGTACATGGCAAACACTTAATAAATATTTGTTAAATTGTACTCTAATCATAATAATGAATAATAAATCATTCATCTGCAGTCTGTGGCAGGTCTCAGGACCAGAGTATATGTGTTCTTTTCCCAGATTTATAGGCTGATGGCCTGATTAGCCTGGCTACTCTTCAGATTTGGAGACTATTTTAAAAGTTCAAAGATGTATGCCACTAAGTTTTTACGCAAACAATCTTTTAATTTGTAATTTTATTACAGGTTCTTATTAAATGCAAACACAAAATATTTTTCTAGGGAATATCAAAGATTTCCTTTGAAAATAAGAGAAGAAAATGTAGAGGTTGATAGCTGAAAGAGAAAATTTAGCTTGTTCTGTGTTTGGAGGAAGACCTAGGATTAATGAAAGGCATGAGAGGAAGCCAGAAGTTGGCTGTGCCTAGAAAGGAGGAATTTGTGGTCATAGTAAATGGCTACCCTACAAGGGTTTAAGAAGCAAACAAACACCTGTCAGAAATGGGCACAGGTGTTTGATTCTTAGGAAGGCTTGAGGGCTAGGGACAGGGAAATTGGATGGATCATCAGTGTTTCCAGACCTACCTGATGATAAAACTCACCTAAGGCACTTATTAAACTATATAGGTTACCAGTCCTCTCCTTGAAAGAAAATCCACGGGGCTGGGAGATCCAGGTGATTCTTATTCTCAGGAAAGTTTGTAAAGCTCTGGATTCTAGAAGCCTTCTGAGGCCCTTTCAGTCCGAAAGCACCTATTCTGTTTCAGCCCTGGGGTCTACTGGTTTACCCCATGACAAACTGAGTCACACAGAATGAGTCTCTCAAATGGATTTTTACACCAGTAGAGAAATAGTAACGAATCATAATTCCCTCCAAGAAGAACTTTTCTGAACTATTTTCTCAAACGAGGCATCAACTTAAGGTTACAATCAAATAACATAACTATTTAGCCTTTTAATTGTTTTACTAGCTAATATGTGATGCTTTATGGACTTAGTCAATGAGATGGACCATGCCTGTAAGATCAGGAGGATGTATCAGGTCACACGCCAGGGGCTGCAGACTTGTCCCTTGAGGGTATTACCTGGCTCAGATGGACAATCATTCTGCCCGCATCCTCCCAGACAGCTATGAGCTCTGCTGGAGCAGCTATGACCAGCCCAGGGTGCAGTGGTCTGGGCCAATCTGCTGAGGGCCTTTGTACAACTAGCCCTCGATGAATGGGAACTGGTCTTTTCCACATTTCCCAGCATCAGAAAAGGGGGAGCAGGGTCTTATAATCAAATTTCATTTTTAAGTGAGTGTTTTTTTTTTTTTTTCTGCAATAACTATGAGAATTCCACTCGTCTACTAAAAAGGGTAGAAAATTGAGCTGCATGAACCTGTTCCTGCTGGAGTAAATGTGAATCACGTGCAATCTGCTGATCCGAGAGCCACTCCCAAACAAACTGGCTCACCAGCTGCTAATCTGCAACCACATCACAAGGCTCCGTGAGTGCTGGGGAAGTGGGGCATCTTGGCAACAGAGCTTCCCAAGCTCAGATGTGCATCTGATCACCTGGGGATCTTGTTAAAATGTAGAGGCTGACTCTGTAGAACCCGAGTGAGGTCCGAGGTTCTGCATTTCTAACAGCCTCCCAGATGATACTGTGGATCACACTTGGAGTAGCAATGTCTTAGAGGATGCTTTAGTAATAACAATAATAGAAATCAGCAGTGGGGCTTCCAGTGATAAGAGGAAGGGAAGAAAATAAATAAGAAGTCTAGAGAAGGGAAATGAAAGGCAGAGAAAGGGAGGAGGGTGGAGCTCTCGCAGCCCTCTGGACTGGCCACTGTGGGTGTCAGGGGGCGCTGGGGGACTGGGCTTCAATGGAGGACAGCACAGGCCCGTGGGAGTATTCCGGCCTTTAATCTGGCCGCAGCAGAGAATCAGCTGGGGAACTTGAAGAAATAATGATACCTGGGCTCCACACTCAGAAAATCTGATTTAACTGATGTGAAGTTTGATCTGGGCGTCTGGAGTTCTAGGAGCTCCCAGGTGGTTCTGTTGGGCATCAGGGTGGCCATCTGCTTCTCTGGGGGGAGACTGATCTCAGGGACCCCAGATAAACCCAGTGGATGTGTGAGGAGAACTGAAAGGGGAAGGGTGGAAGTCAAGCGCAGTCGTTTGTATGTGCCTCCAGGAGCCCTGCATGATAGGGAAGAAAAAGCATAGGAGGAAGAAGAAAAACCTCAGAATCTTATGATTCTTGGGCAAATTGTATTCACAGCTCACTTGGCCTTGAGACTCTGTTCCTGAGGAGTGTGGCTTGTGGGCCTCGCCTTTCTGTCTCTCAGAGAGGAGAGAAGTGGCATGGGAGGGTCTTTGCAAGGGGCACTAGGCCCTGGAAAATCAGGCCAGGCAGGTGACAGGGAGCTGTTCTGAGATCTTGAGAATTACAGATTAAAATACCAACTTCTGGGCCTCATCCCCTTGCCAGATTCTGGTTTAATAGGTCTGAGGCGGGACCCGGGCATCAGCATTTTAAAAAGCTCCCCAGGTAATGCCAACGTGAAGTCAAGGCCCAGACAGCCCCTTCCTGCTCTGAAGTCCGAGGGTGGGTGCTGTGATTCACCTCTGCCAGCCCCCATCCCAGCTGCATTTCATGCCCCAGCCCGTCCCACTCCCCCTCTCTTTTTTTTGGCTGCAGACTCAGAGAATGAGACAGACCGATCCTCGTTGCCAGTTATATTAGCTACCGATTGCTGTTGTAACAAATGATCATAAACTTGCTGGCTTAAACAATACACACTTAGTTGAGAGTTCTGGAGGCCCCAAGTCTGACATGGGTCTCCACGGCTGAAAGCAAGGTATGGGCAGAGCTGTGCCCCTCTCTAGAGGCTCCAGGGAGACTACGTTTCCTGGTGTTTCCCAGCTTCTAGAGGATGCCTTCACTTCTTGCTCACGGCCCTTTCCTCCATCTTTAAAGCCAGCAGTGTTACATCTTTCTGACTATGCTTCCATCGTCACACCTCCCTTTGACTGACAATAGCTGGGAAAGGTTCTCCACTTCTAAGGACTCGTGTGGCTACATTGCACCATCCCTATAACCCAGGAGAATCCCCCATCTCAGAGTTGTTAACTTTAACCACATCTGCAAAGTCCCTTCTGCTGGGTGAGGTAAAACATTCACTGGTTCCAGGGATTTGGACATTGACAACGTTCGGGTCATTATTTTGCCTAACATACCGGACATGGCATTTTGCTTCTTCCCCTCAACTCTGACTGTCCTGCACTTGGTGGCTCAGCCGACCTATGGAAGCTGCTCTGCCCAGCTGAATGCATGACCACGAGTCTTCAGTCCAGGAGCTGAAGTTGGGTGGGCTGAGAAGTGAGAAGACTAAGGAGATGCGGCCAATTCAGAGCCACTCGCTAAACCACAGGACAGCTATTATAGACTCATAAGCAAGGTAAGTCTATTTGATTTTCAAATGAAGAGAAACCCAACAGTTTCCTTCATCCCACAACTGTTTCCAATTTTGATATCCTAGGGTTGATTACAAAGAATGTGTGCAATTATGTTCCCTTTTTTGGAGGAGCCTGAAATGAAAGTGTAGTGAAGGTCTGGAAGACATTTAGCACCTGTGGGTCTGGGCTGCCGCTCAAATGCAAGGTGTTTGGCCAGGTGTTTGTTACTAGAGTTCACCTAATGGCTTGCCCTGACTGTTCTTTCATTGACTCTTTCCGTGTTCCTGTTGGTATTAGGTGCAATTATAAGCCTTTGGGTCGTATAATTTGAACTTAGAATTCATGTGCAAGACAGGGGCTTGATCCTTGGCCTTTTGTCCACAAACAATGTCTCAGTCTTTAGGAGGTGAAAAGTAGCAATTATCAGACATTTTCCTGGCAGATGAGTGGAATCTCTGCTTTCAAGACAATTTTGTTTGACATTTTAGGGATTAACCCAAGACTAATATTTGCCCTCTGCCCCAGTCATGCATTTAGCTGCGTGTTCTCGGGAACGTCAGTCAACCTCTCTGACTGTGCATCAGAAGCTGCCTCTATTCCTGGAGGCATGTGATGAGTGTGGTAGGAATGCTGTGATTGCTGCCAGGTTAACGTGATTGTGGGTTATGGGTCCTGCAGGTGGGGAACATGGGAGAGGGTGCTTGCCCAGTTCCACGGTGGTTGAGACTTCTGTTGGGCCCGGACCAGAGGTAGGAACTCAGCCAGTGCAAAGTGAAGTTATGGAGGAGCAGAAACCAAGAGCCTGGCAGAAGATGCTTGTCTGCTGAGAGAAGATCAGAATGGACAGGCAGAGAGGCGTAGAGATGCAGGCAGAGGTGGGGAAGGGGATAGCCAATGCTCGTCGGTCCTGTGAACACTCACCTTTCCATGAATCTCCCTTCACCTGGGCTACCTGGAGTGGTTTTCTGTTCCTTGTACCCAAAATGTCTTTGAGGAGATTGAGGAGTCAAGATGTGTTGCATTTTGTAAATGAGATCATTTTTATAGGTCTTATATTTTTCTTTACCTTTTTTCCAGTTAATATTTAGTATGAGTCTTTTAACTTCTAAATTTGTCTTTCAAGTTCTAAATTTTAAAGTCTAAATTCTGACTCAGCTCTCCTAAGGAAAACCCAGGGAAAGAATCTTCCAGGAAGCTGTGTGGACCAGGGGCAGTGGTAACGGAGGGGAGAGGGGAGGGAAGGAGCAGTTCTGAGCTCTGGAGCCCTCCTCCCTTGGCCAGGTCCTTCTCAACCTCAGTCTCTCCTTCCAGTGCTAGTTCTTGATAAGGCGGTCATTTCTTTGTAGGGCCTCATTTCCTCACTACAACACAAAGAGGCAGCATCAGGTGCTCTCAAGGCCTCAGGTCTGTGATTCCAAGAGCGCAGGGATGATTTTAAGGGGGAGGAAAGAGGGCGTTAGAATCTGGTGAGAACCCAAATCACCAGGATGCCCCACTCCCTTCCTCTGTATGCACTTACGCATACAGCAGGGATCGAAGGGGACCATCGAGGACAGGAAGCTGGACAAGTGAAACCAACAGCAGTTTCTGCTGAAAAAATGTGTCTCCCCCTGAGCCTCATCACATCCTTCTCAGGCCGCCCTCTCATTTGGTTTCCCACGTTCCACGGATGGATGTATCACCTCTGTGCAGCACATCAATTCATCATTGATCACCCCACCTCCTCAGGACCCTAAGACTGCAAGGAAAGGAGAGGCAGCTATCTGGTCTGTTAGTCCCACATTCATTTACTGGATGTCTTCTGAGTACAGAGCCAGTCACTGAATTACAGGACACCAGGGCTGGCAGAGCCTTGATAAATCATCTGGTCTGACCCTCGTGCTACACAGATGGCAGCACTTACAAGGAGAGGTTAAGTGACTGGCTTAAGGTCACACAGAGGAGCTAAGGCCTGAATTCAGACCACCTGTCAGCGGTTCATTGTGCTTGCCACTCCACCCTGTTGTCGGGGGAGGGTGAAGATGATGGATTAGCTTATGTGAGCATAAAACAGTGGAAAACACACACATTTCCCTAAGTGCTACAAATTAGTAAGAACCCCGGGAAAAAGGCAGACACAAGGGATTTTTTTAGAAAGTAAAATTGAAAAGCATGGGGGTAAACTCTTGCTTGTAAATGGTGATCACATTAGGAATATGTGGGGAAAATGTTTTGGGGAAGGTGTCTTTATTTTTCTTGCTTCCCTGCTACATTTGTTCTCTAATCCATGCTCTCATCAGCAACACTATTCTCATGCCATTTTTCTTTTCCCTGACATATTTATCACCTTATTTTCATATTATACTATAAACTTTGGTATATACAAGTTTTTAAAGCAGTCATTTTTAATGCAAGATAACACACCAAGCTTTGAGGCCCCCAGTAAAATTGACTAAGGACATCTGGCATTAAAACGCTTACGTTTCCTCTCTAGTAAAACCTGCCATCCATTGGCTGTCTGTAAAAAGTAACACAGGAATGAAAACGGGCTGGCATTTTGAAACCAAAAATACTCCCCAAAATCGCACTTTTCTTATTTCAATTCAAAAACTTCAAGATAGATCACCTGACATTGAGAGGTGATATTTGGAGCAATTGCTTATTTTTATCTAATTGAGTTTGATTACATACAAGTCCCAGTTAACTCATCTACTAATTTTTCCTGACAGGAATAGAAGGTAGTACTAAATGGGTAATTGGAATTAAATTCTAAAAACACAAATGTTGTAGGTTCTTACGAAAATAAAGCATTTTTATTTATTTATCTTGACAACTCAAAAATAAATATTCTAGTCTCTTTGATAGAACAACCTTGGTTAAAATGAAACCTCTGAAGGTGCTGGAGACCCCGTGGGTGTTGTCAGGTATGGATAGCTTTTCTTTTCAGGAGGGTGAGTAAGCTGTGACCGCAGCTTCTGAGCAATAGGCACCAAAGGTTACAATGGTTTCCACTTCCATTGCCCCTTCCAAACCCACTGGTCCTTCGTAGGAGGCATGATACCCATCCTGCCCTCAGTGATTCTTGGTCAAAAGGCCACCTACTTAAGATGTGTGTATAAATTTAAGATTATGCACGCTTGTTCTTTTGATTGTTTATTATCAATATCTATATATCTGTTTCAGTGACAAACCTATTCATATCTGAAATAAGAGTGATTTATTACCGCCAAATAAAAGACTGAGACTGGTGTCAACATGAGCCCTCAATTTCTACCCTAAGTAAAAATAATAGAACAGGTTGGGGAAAGTCATCTAGGTGCTCAGCTGACTGATGGGGGCCATCTCTCTTCCCACCCATTCTTCCCCATTGCCTGGTGGGTTTTTCCATGACCAGTGCAGGGGCCTAAGGTTATTTGGAGAAAAGAGAAGATACAACCTAAAGCACCAAGTTCTCTAGGTGTCTAACCTATAGGTGGATAGGTTGTAGCACAGGGTGGAGTCCCTCAAACAAATGCTCTAATAGTCAGGGTTGAAAGCAGATCCAACCTTCTTGATTTACAGATGAGGAAACTGATAATCAGAGAGGTGAAGGCCTAGCCCAAGGCCACACAGCTTGTTAGTGGCTAAGTTAACACTCACACCCATCTCTCCTATTTTCCAGACAAATAAATACTCTTGAGTGCAAATGCCATCTAGTTACAAGTGTTTTTTAATCTGTCCTTCAGGAAGCCACAGATTTCTTAAATGGCATCTGGATTGCTTCAGTTTTTTTCATTTACATTTGCATTAGGGAAGAGAACAAATCTGTGCTCAAGAACATGTTGGTAATATTTGTGGCATAAAATTAAGCACATGGCATGACTTCCTTTCTGGATTCAGAACATTAACTGCACTTACCCGTACTGGACAACACCCATCAGTGGACCGGCAGGGCCAATGTCAAGAGCTTGGGCAACACCAGCCAGGAGCTGCTTCTGGATTCGGAATCGCCGTTTGCCAATGCTGGTGCTCCCATCAATTAAAAACGACAAGTCAATTTTGCAGTCTGCGGAATGGAAAAAGACTATGATTCTCATGATCTCTCACTGCATTTACCTGGGCATCCTCTTGTTCCTCCTTCTCCATCAGAGCCCCCTGAGAAATGAAAAGAAATGGAAAAAAAGGTAGTAAGATGCAGGGTATATTTATTTACATCCCACAGGGGTTTCCCTGAGCACCAGGGTCTTGGACACTTGGGCTAGTCCTTATTTCCATAACCGTTTAAAACTCTATGTGTCTGCCGCAATGACGGGTTTCAGAAGCAGCGACGTCCTAGCCAAGCTTGGGAAGGCTGTCAATGGTTTCCTAGGCAGTGAGAGTCTTCTAAGTGCAGACTCCCCGTTGTGAGAATTCATCAAGACTGAATCTCAAGAGTGTGTGGCTTTTTGCTCTCACCCTAACTTTTTAGAAACAAGTGTTGGATTTTTATAAGGTGTGAGAGATCTGCAAGGCCAGCACTGAGGGAGGGCAGGAATTATAGAATAAGAAATTGATATCAATATTCTCCTTCATTTCCCTGGGCAAGGCAACCAAAGAAATTATCCACATATATGTATAGGATGTCAGTCCTTGTTTGTAGCTATCTTAGAGTTTTTTCTTTCTTTCTTTCAGTTGTGATTAAGACTAGGATAGTTATTCTGGCTTAGGATCTCTGGATCTCTGTGGATCACTATGAAGATTATAAGAGAGGTAAAGGAACTAGTGAAAATCCACACAGGCTAATGGAAATTAGTGTTTTCTTTGCTGTAGACAGAAATGATATCATCTCAGTATGATAAAACTGACTATTCAATGCTGATAAGAGGTTCTTATTGGGAGCTATAGATCCCTTTGATTAGTAAAAAGTGAAAAATAAATTATTTAACAGTTGCAGTTTAGAAGACAAAAATGTTTCAAAACAGATCTCCATACGGGGGGGAAAAAAAAGAAGGCTGGGTGTGGTGGCTCACACCTGTAATCCCAGCACTTCGGGAGGCCAAGGTGGGTGGATCACAAAGTCAGGAGATCAAGTCCATCCTGGCTAACATGGTGAAACCCCATCTTTACTAAAAATACAAAAAATTAGCCGGGCATGGTGGCGGCTGCCTGTAGTCCCAGTTACTCGGGAAGCCGAGGCAGGAGAATGGCGTGAACCCGGGGCGTGGAGCTTGCAATTAGCCAAGATCGCGCCACTGCGCTCCAGCCTGGGAGACAGAGCAAGACTCCGTCTCAAAAGAAAAAAAAAAAAGAGAGTAAAGTTGGAAATTTCTAGGCTGCTGTATCCAAGAGGACACTGGGGCACTGCCCGTCGGGGGTGGACAGCAGTGGCCAGACAGGCCTGCACCTCTCCTATCTGCACACAACCACCCACATTCTCTACTGTGCCTTGTTGCCATGGGGCTGGAGGAGAAGCTCTGTAGGTGGAGAGGGTTGTTGCTAGTTTAACAAAATCGTTTTAAAGAGGAAAGCAATAAATGAACATGAGTTGACAAAGTTTTGAGCAGAAGAATTGATGAGAAATATTTACTGCTGAGTGCTACAGCAGAACTGTGATTATGAGAAAAGTTATACCTGAGAATGTGTTTTATTATCTTGCAGTGTTGCATGGCAATCAAAACCAGGGAAGTAGGAGACGAGAGGGACCCGTCTGGGACTCGCTGACTTCGCTCCATCTAGAATCAGGGCACCTGTTTGTACCTTGGCTCAGTAGCAAATCTCAAAAGAAAAGCTTTTACCTCCTGTCGGCCTGCCTGTGCAGTGCCTACCAATTCATCCTTTGCAGTTGGCTTCCCTTGTCCTTTGCTGCCCCCAAACTGCCTATACCCAAGCATGATCTTGAGATGAATGAAAGAGGCAAATAAAGCCCAGAAGCAGAGTTTAAAGATGCCACTAAAACCTGGGGTATAGCAAAGGAGAAGCAGCATGTGATTCTCATATGCAGCTTGTCATATTGTTGATACCCAAGGAAGGCCAACTCATTTTTTTTCTGGCTGGGCTTGCAGTGTGAATTGTTGCCAGCAGGTGGCAGTGGAGTTCTTTAGGGCTTGCCGCCCACCAGCACCTACAGTTTGCTAGACTCTCAGGCTCCACCCAAACCTATAGAGTCAGGGCTGCATTTTAACAAGATCCCCAGGTGATTCCTGTGCACAGTAAAGTTGCAGAAGTACTCCTGAGGTGGGGTTTCCCTTCCAGATGTCAGTAGATTAGTTCAATATGCCTTTTGGAATAAAGTATTTTTTGGGAACAACTGTTAATTAGAATAAGGGCCAAAGGGAATTTTCTTTTTATATGAATAAAGTACATGGATATTGTAGCATCTATTTTGATTCCTCACAGGCAGTTTTTCCTCCTTATTTCTTACATCTTGAATTGTGTTCAGGATTAACACGTTCATCTCATAGTTAGGTCTTAAGAAGGTGAGCTGTTTCTCTATTGCTTAATTCTCTTTACTCACTAGCCTGATGGCTGATAGCAGGGTTATCTTTGCTCCACTTTTAAATGACAATGGTTCCAGCTCAGGGCATGTTTTGACTGAGACCCATGGCTTTCTTATATGGAGATGAAAACATTCTGATCTGAAGATGCCAACATCAATGCTAACAGGTAGAATTGGGTTATGCAATGTTCAGTGTGAGCAATTTATTATGGCTACAGAAGAGGTCACAGGTTGAAACTCAAGGAAGAGAAAGATATAGGATCTATGGGAATCAATCTACCAATTCATTTAATTGCTCTAGTTTCCTTCAACATGGTACAATTTTACAGATTAATGCTTTGTGTTGTCCAATACATCAGGCCAGTGTTTCTTAACTCTGGATACATATCAGAGTCATGTACATATCAGGGTTGCTAATGCAGCTTCAACAAATGAAGACTCCTGGGATTCACTCTGGACAGTGCTTCTCAAGGGTAAATGTGCAAAGAAATCAGTCACTGTAGAACCAGCAGGTCTGGGGTGGAGTCTGAGATTCTGTGTTTCTAACAAGCTCCCTAGTGATGCTGATGCTGCTGGTCTCCAGACCACACTTTGGGTAGCAAGGTCTAGGGAGAACCTGATACAGTAGGTATGAGGCAGGAAGGTGGGCATCTCTAATAATGTCTTCAGGTGATTCTCATATGCAGCAAGGTTGAGCCTCATTGTCCATTGGTGGCTGACTAGCAGTGACTTTCTAGAGGAATTTGCAGGTGCTTTCCTTCCATACCTTGTAGGCTACTACTATACCGTTCTCATTTTCCTTATTTTTCTCTGGTTCTTCCTTTCTGATATCCTCAGGTGGTTTATCCTCCACCTAGTGTGGTTCTTCAGGCTTACGTCTTGTGTTTCTTCTTACTTTACTCTGTCTCCCTAAGTCACATTTTCTGTTCTCATAGCCTCGGTTTTGAACCATAGCTCATCGTCTTACAACTCTAAATTTCTGATTGGGCTGTTCCTTCTGAATGTCAGATCTGGGTAGTCTTCTCTCTACCAGATCAAATGTCTTGAAGAAGATGATAGACATAAACCTGCTCCATCCCCGGTGTTCCTCATTGTAGTACCATTTACCTAGTTGCTCAGCTCATCTTTAACTTCTCCCTCTCTCAAACCTCTGCCTTCAATCCTATAGATTCTTCCTTCTCTGTATCTCTTGAATATGCCCATTTATCTTCATTTCCACTTCCAACTCCGAGCTCTGGCCACCATCATTTGCACTAGACAATTGCCCCTGCCAACCTGCCCATCTCCTCCTTTCATCCTTCCTTGTCTTTCTGTTCCATCCCATTGTTCACCCTGTTGCCATAGTGATATTAAAACATCTTGATCCTCTCCCCCTCATGCACATAGACAGTTTATATCCTTCAAAAGCTTCCTTTTCCCCTTAGAACAAGGTGTCAAAAGAGAGGAGATAAATAGATCCATGGTAGGAGAGAGGCAGGTTTGAGTGGGAGTGAGTGGGAAGAGAGGAGAGAGCAGTTCAGATGTCAAAGACACCGTGGGTTTCTAGTTGTCAATTAACTTACTTGGATCTCCCAGGGATACTGGCTCCAAAGACTGTGTGCTCAATTCTTCTTTTGGAACACGTCCTGGAAAGAGCAGTAAAACTTTTGGTGACTTACAAGGACAGGAAGCAGCTGGCCTTACCCCAGGGAAGGGGACATAATGGATATTCACACCCAGCTTGGGGGCTTGGCTTAAAACTAACTGTGCTTTTCTTTACATTACCCCCATCCTGAGAAAAATAATAAATTAATATTTACTTACAGCCTATCAAAAACATAGTACTCTGCTGAGGGATTTGAAATAGGAGACTTGAGTTCCGCTCTCGTTAATTTATTATTTATTCTGAGCCTTAGTTTTGTTATCTGAAAGCGTTAAGCACTTTGCCATTGTAAATTATGCCTCTGTAAAATTCTGAAAATCTTGAGCCACAGAATGTGTCTTCCTCGAATAAACCTCCACCGTGCCAAGATCATGTAGGTCTTCAGTCAACATTTGGTGACTGAGACAAAGAACGAAGATGAGTAAGGCGCAAGGAGGACAATCTAATGAGGACTGGATGTGGACTAGAGAAAGACAGTTTATTTAAGAGCAACTCAAATAAGAGGGCTTAAAATGCAACTCCTCCCTCCTAGCTGTTTGAGACTAGAAGTAGAGATGCAAAAAGGTTTCATGCTGTCAGAAGCTGTGCGTATGAGTTGCATTTCAGCCTTGGGGAAGGGGGTTTCTTTAGAGCCATTTACATGTGAGCCAAGTTCATAAATATACCATTTAAAGAAATAAAGACAACAAAAGCGAATCTTTTCAGGCTTGGTAAGACAAATGGGCTTCCCAGGAAGAGCGGGCTTGCAGCACCGGAAGTGAGTCTCCCCATTTTTAGGATGCCCGGAAGTTCCGGGATTCCCCGGGGGTGGAGGAAGATGCGGGGGTCATTGCTCGCGCTTGGCTGCAGTGAGCCTTCTACTAGCTTGTTATTTTTTCCAGTTTGCAAAGCACATGATTTCATCCTTCCATTAAAGGTCAGCTAGCTCATCTCACTTCCTCACATCATTTTAAACATTCACTTTGGGTGTCTAACAGCATTTCTCAGCCAGGAGCCTGTCGTGGAAACGCCCCAACGCGCTGCGTTGGAGGAAGGGGAGAAGTACAAGTCCAGAGGCAGAGTCCTCTCCTTCACCTCCTTCTTCCCCTACCAGTACAATCTTCCCTCCTACGAAGAGCTGGAAGGTCTTGTTGGAGTTTCGAATATTTAATGCAGTAGGCAGCGAACAACACCCATTCTTGTGAAGGGAAAACCTGAAAGCCATTTTGCAAAGGAGGAAGTGGAGTTGGAGAAAGTTAAAGTGTGCTGCCAGATGGAGTGAGGATCCAAACCCATTTTGAGGGTGGGAAACTAGCTCCCTTCTAGCTTTTTGTCTTCACGTTTCCTCTCTCCCTTTTGTTATCCAGTACTGCTCCTTACCCCAGACCTCCCTAGGGAAGGAGTTTCAGTGTGCCCTTTGCAAGACCCTTAAGTCAGAGGCGGGAGCCATTAGAAATCCTAGGCTAGCGGAGCTCAGCCACTCTGCCAGCTGGATTATTAGACTCTTAGTTCTCTTATCCTATGCATCTTGATCCAGGCGTGACTGAGAGGTTGGGCTGTATAATTACCTTCATCTAAAAGGACCGATCCAGGTTTCCATGAGTCCATCTCTCCTGATTTTCAAAATTGAAAAGAAGCAAAACTTGTTACTTAAACCAAACTAATAGAAACTCTCGAGTGAATTGCCGGGATGATAAGGTTTCCCAATTGTGTCCGAAAATTAAAGAAAGGAACAGAGGGCCAGAATTTTGGATGAAGCAACCTGAAATCTGTATGATTTTTTAAAATCTGAAGCTCTTAAGGTCAAAGTCATAAACATCTTTACCAGTTTCTTTTTCATTATACACCAAGAATCTTGGAATAATGGGAATCCTCGGATTCAAAAGGAACTAAAAGTTCATCCATTCCAAACCATCTCCCAACCTGTTTTTACAACATCCCTGGCCTGCGAGTGGCTGGCTAGTGCTTGAATACTTCCAGAGAGAGAGGATTCACTATATATTCAACCAAAGTAGTAGATTCCTTCTTGCACTATTGAGACTGAATATTTTGTCCTAAATCCTTTCCCATCTATCCATACGTCCACACTTATTAAGCACTCACTATGTGCCTAATATCGTTCTAGGTACATTTGTCCCACCTGTTTGAATTCCCTTGGAACTACACAGAACAGATATGGCCCTTTCAGGGAATAGGCAATCCACTTATTTCCTGAGATTCTGCTTCTCGGTGTGTGACTCAGAATAAAGGAAAGTAGCACCTGGACCTATATGCAGTAAGATGTTTAATGGCCTTCATCACAAACTGGTGCTGATGAAGTAGAAGGGGTGGAGGGGAGGGGGAGAGTCTTACACAATAATCTCTGATCTTTTTTGGAAAATCATGGCTGAGAGGGGCTCGGGGCAGCACAAATGTGTCAGGAAGCCTTATAACACAGAAATGGCTGTTTCCATTTCTTTCTGCTTCTCTCCCTCCTTTCCTCTCTTTTCCATGTCTCCCCTCCCTTCCTCCCTCCTTCCCTCCATCCCTCCCTCCTCTTAGATCAGAAAGTTGAGAGCATGATCAGCTTTTTATTTCTTAAAGGCTATCAGCTTTTCTGCCAGCTGAAATTACTAACACACTGAAAAAAGGTGATATTTTTCTTTATGTGATGAAGATGCCAGGCAGTTTTGAAAGGCAATCTGTTCTCACACATTCTGGTTTAATGGTGAGACCTGAGTTTAATCTAGTTCAGTCATTAACCAGGTGGGTGACCTTGAGCTAATCACAAACCCTTTGTGAGCCTTAGTTTCTTTGTAAGTAATATAAGCAGATCGGGCAGGATAGTCTCCACATTCAAAATATTTATGAAATGCTTAAACATTCTGATCAAGAACGTTCTGCTTCTTTAGCCTTATTACTTTATCGCCACCTACTGGTGAAAATATGCACTTTACCCTTTTCCTAAAAAAAGGTGCTGCAGGCTTCTCTCAGTTTTTGCCCAAGGCTTGCTTTCTTTTTCTTTTTTCCGATGCACTCTTGCATGTCAGGTAGATTAGGATGCTGGGTGCTCTACTACTTTATCAGGAGATAAACAGTCCCCCAACATCAGGGATTTCCAAGCCTCTTGCTCCTGTCTTAGAAGCCTGTCCTTATATTAACGCCACTTTCAGTTAGTTTGGGACAAGTTTGAACCAAATTACATTCATCCAAAAGCCAAAGGCTGAAAAATATTTGGACAGCTGAGACTTGGTGTTTTTTGGACTCAGTAGTAATGAGAAGTAAATTTGTGAGAACATTTGTATTCTGGCATCAAGGAGGAACAGGGTGGTATCAAGAAAAAAGACGTCAGAAGCCCATCCTGGGTCTGCCAGAGACCAACTGGGAGCCTGGGGAGCTCACTTACCTTCTTTCCTGTTCGCCTCCAGTTTTTTCCAGTGTAGGGCCGTCATAAAGACTTTCCCTGCGCTGTCACATGGAGGAGACTCGAAGGAGGTAAATGTGTATAAAATCACTCTGAAAAGTGTGAGTCACTTTTAGAAAAGCAGGGAATTATTTTTGTGTTTTTGTGACAATTCTTGCTTGGTCATCTCATAGATACAGTCATGTCTAAAAGGAGTGTTGGTTCTAATGTTCTCACTTACAAGTGGGAGCTGAATGATGAGAACACATGGACACATGGTGGGGAACAGCACATGCTGGGGCCTGTTGGAGGGTTGGGAGGGAGGGAGAGCATCAGGAAGAATAACTAATGGATACTGGGTTTAATACTTAGGTGATGGGATGATCTGTATAGCAAACCACCATGGCACACATTTACTTATGTAACAAACCTGCACATTTGGCACATGTACCCCTGAACTTCAGATGCAAGTTGGAAATTAAAAAAAAAAAAAAAAAAAAAAAGATGTATTGGTTCTGAATGATTTCTGGGGTAAAAATATAGAAGCCATTGGTGTTTATGGAGAGCTTGCTTAGTGTCAGGCATTGACTGAGCACTTTCTATGTGTTAAGTCACAATCATCCAGTGACTTAGCTGCAGCTATGATCCCATTTTACAGGTAAGGACACTCACATACAGGGAGCGGCAGAACAGAACTTTAAGCCCAGGCAGGCAGGCTCCAAAGCCTACCCTTAACCACCATCTATTTATCACACACGAGGAGGAGTCATCATCGCTTCAGCATCTCAGGGTACTTGGTTAGGCCACTGAAGAGCTGGGCCTGGCCCAGCCACCTGCAACTCATGCTAATGTAGTCAAGTCTTCAAAAGGGCCCAGAACCATCCCTGCTCCTAAGACTGTGGTATAATCTTGGTGCTGGTTCCAGCTCCTTCTGTTCCCTGTACATCTAGAAGTCACCAACACAGGACCCAAGCAGGGGCTGCAAACATGGCCCTTCGGGCTCTCAAATTTTGTAAGACAGAAGCCCAAGTGGCCCTTCAGCTCCCTGCTGTCTTCCCAGTGACTCCCCTGGGGTGTAGTTTTTAGGAGGAAGCGGCTCTGAAAGGCAGCGGGCATCTGGACCAGCAGAATCTCTAGGCTTCCCTTCTCTTCACCTGGCTTCATGTCCCAAGAGCTGCACATTCACTGGAGAGCAGATTCTTGCTGTACTGAAGTGGGGGGCACTAAGAGGGTGGGGTGTTGCAGCTGTGCCCAGGGTGTTGCCATGCTGGTAGCGCATCGCACAAGGACTCTCAGAGAAGGCTGAGGACAGTCTGGGGTCCTGGGCGTAAGCCATCATGTCAACAAAGCATCGACAGTCCCAGGTTTATAAATGGGCTACCATCCAAGGCTCAGTGTGGGGTATATTTTGGGAGACCTGGCAGCCTTTTCTCTTGGAAACAACATTAACTCCATTGTTAGGTTGCCAGACCAGTGAAGCTTCTTTGACTCAAACATAGCTCATGGTACGAAGCCAACCAGCATAAGGATGGTTCCGAGGAAAAGCCACCGGGTTTTAACTTGAATTATCAGGAGCCCATCACCCCCACCTCCTCCATACAGCAGGAGTAGACTGCCCCAACTCCCAGAACCCTGGTAGGAGGGGTAAAGGCTGGCAGTGGGAGACCCAGTGCTTACGAGGCAGTGGCATTGCTGATGACTCTGAAGCGGGAGAGTGTGGGACCTGTGAAGGCAAAAGCCCCAGCAGCGTAATTCTAGGATTTGAAAATATTTGATTCATGTTTGCAGTTCTAATGTACAGCATAGTATCTGACATATAGTATGCTCAATAAATATTTTTAAAAATTAAATAACAGGTCCCCTTCCTGAGAGCTTCAGCTTAAATGCAGGAGGAGGGGTACATGAATTTCTATCTGTGGCTGAAGGCACCGTGGGAGAGGGTGGCAGGCATCACTCATGGGTCATACACCTGGTGTCCTGTAGAAAGGAGGATGACAACATCATCAGGTCCGCATGTAGCTGCTTGTGTCTGGGTTGATCTAAACACAAAGGAGGTGTTTAGTGCAGACCGCAGGATTCGGTTGCCCCACATGGTATATTTTTATCAGTAACAGGAATGGAGACAGGTGGCATGTTTATCCATTTTTCAGATGACACAAAGATTACAAGGATGTTAACCCATTAAATGACAGAACTAATACTCAGGAAGACTGCAGCCGACTAAACGAAGGAAGGATTTAATAGAGATAGGTGATTTTTCCAATGTGGGCTTCAAAAACTCGATTGTACCTAGGCAGGATTGAGGTGATCTGTTTCTACGTAGGTATATGATAAAAAGTCCTGATCATGAGGTCAGGAGATCGAGACCATCCTGGCTAACACAGTGAAACCCCATCTCTACCAAATATAAAAAAAATTAGCTGGGCATGGTGGTGGGTGCCTGTAGTCCCAGCTACTTAGGAGGCTGAAGCAGGAGAATGGTGTGAACTTGGGAGGTGGAGCTTGCAGTGAGCCGAGATTGTGCCACTGCACTCCAGCCTGGGCTTTAGGTATTGCAAGCTCAGTAGGAGATAAGCCAGTGGTGAGACAAGGCTTACTCCAAATGGAACTTGGGATGTTTTAGTGGAAGCAGAGTATTTAGGACTACAGAGGCAATTGCCTGGCACACTACCCAGGCGACATTGTGTTTGGGGTGCCCTGGTGTATGAATTATTAATAGTCTACAGCATAGTTAGAGGGTGTACTGTCAAGTCATGGAAAGACCTATTAGAGGGATTAAAGAAATATCCTGGAAAAGATGAGATATAAAAAAAGACATGAAGTCTGGCTTCATGTATTTGAAAGGCCCTCTAATTTGAGACACTCTCAAAGGTTCTCAGCCTTTTTATGTTCTAAAAAATTGTCAAAGACCCCAAAGACCCTTAGTTGGTATGAGTTATAGCTATTAATTTTTATCATTTAGAAATTACAACTATGCATTTTCTCATTTGAAACGGAATACTAACTGGCAATTTATTCAACTACTAATTTACTTTACTTTCACTTATTTTAATTTATTATTTCATTTTTTTTTTTTTTTTTTTTTTTAGACGGGGTCTCCCCCCTGCCTAGGCTGGGGGGCGGTGGTGCCCTCTCCGCCTACTGCATCCTCTGCCTCCCAGGTTTAAGTAATTCTCCTGCCTCAGCCTCCTGAGTAACTGGGATTACAGGCGCACACCACCGGCTAATTTTTGTATTTTTAGTAGAGGCAGGGTCTCACCATGTGGACCAAACTAGTCTCGAACTCTTGACCTCAAATGATCCACCCGCCTTGGCCTCCCAAAGTGCTGGGATTACAGGTGTGAACCACCGCACCCTGCCTAACTATTAATTTACTTCAAAGTGACAATATAATTATTATATTTTAATGTAAGTGTTAATTTTTACTGAAAAAAAAACTATTTTCTAAAACCAAGAGAAGAGTGGCAAATGTCTCCAATGTCTGTCATAATAGAAGATAGCTGGAGTCTGTTATCAGCTCCTGCAGTCAGTTGTGATATGTTGTTTTTGTTGAAATATGTGGAGAAAATCTGTCCTCACAATGACATGTAGTCAGAGAAGGGAAGATGTCACAGGATCTCTGAAAGCAGGGTCTTTGGACCACACTTTGAGAACCACTGCCTTAGACAAATTAGTAACGAGGAACTGAAGTTCTGGATAGTTACGTCTAACAGTTTCTCCCACCAAATGAAGGGGCTGGGAATTCCCTACTATGTGAAGTATAGGGTAAAGGCCTCTGTCTGGCACACCATAAGTGATTCATTTTTAGGTGAGAAGTTAGGCCAGATGTACTTTATATAATTCTTTCCAGTTCCATAATCTGACAATTTTATAGCTGAGGAACTGGGCAGCTTGCCTTGTATACATGACTGCATCTGAGATGAGAGCTGGTCGAAGGATGTCTAAGAACTCCAAATGTTCCTACATGCCTTTACTCAGGGTGTGCAAATGGCTTCCTCCCCCTGCAGGAGCCATAATGGGGCTTCCTAACTAGTCTAGGTCTGAGCACCTCGAGGGTGTTGCGGGAGTCCTTTAAGTCAGGAAGACTCCGAGAGTTCATGGGAGGCTCTGAGGCACTCAGAGCAAAGTTGCAGGGATGATGGTGAAGAGAGAAGCAGCAGAAATTGGGTAGGCTTTGAAGGTAAAAAGGAAGCTAGGAACATCCGTGTGGGTCAAGACAGAGTGGAATTATTGGGAGCATAAAGGAGAATGGAGGAGAAACAGAGAATCCCAGAGCTGTAGAACTGGAGGACGGTAAACTCAGAAAAAGGGAATGAGGCCAAACGCATTCAGCAGAATACAGCCTTGAAACAAACCCAACATTGTCAGGCAGTAAAAGATCGAAGATGCAAATCAGGTAATGCGCCTCCTTGCCAACCATCCCCCATGCCATATCCCAACCACGTGCTGTGTTTGGGTATTCGTGCTTTATCCTGGAGGCCAGTCTGAGGATGGGCCTGGTAGGTGCAGAGTGGTGCAGAGACTGCTTAGTGGGGGAATCTCTTGAGGGGCCACAAAGTAATGACAGCCCTTGGGTGTCTTTGTTGACAAAGTTCTTCTCTTTGACGCACTGAGAACCGATCAATCAAAGAGACATTTTCTCAAGGTTAAATATCTCAGCATGCCCCCAAAGTCTGGTGACCTGAAGTTGAGCTGCAGAGGCCAAGAGCAAGTGTGTGGGGGAAGTCTTCCTGTTTGCAAAGTGCCACAGAGCAAATTCCCAGGGAGCAGGGATGGTAAGCAGTGGGCAACTTACCCAGGCCGACATCCGCTCTAACAGGTTTCTGGAAGGCAGCTCCTGAAGGATCTTGCCTTTGGATACCTGAGGGGATTACACGGGGTCAGCTGATGTACACACAGCCAGCAGGCTGCTTTCTTTCCTTATTTTGCCCCCTGGTGAAAATTACCTTAGTTCAGAGTTTCCTTGGAAGTCAGCCGAGCTCTCTGTGCCTGGCTGTACTTTTGGGGGTTGCAGAGGAGGCAAAAATCTTGGCCAAGGGGACAGGAGGAAACAGTGCCCCATGACTTCGCCTCCTGAAGAGTCCCACGAGTCTGTAGAGGCCTAAGATGGCCTTGGAGTCCTTGCCCTGGCCAGTGTTCTGATTCTCAAGCCTTTGTGTCCAGGAAAACAGCATGTGCATTGGCAAAGGTGCAATTGTGAAGCTCGTAGAAGCTGCTCGCCCTGACCAGAGGAGCCCATGGGGCCCTTGTTCCTATCCAGTAGCAAGTAAAACAGAATCTACAGTTTCTAAGAACATGTGGAGAGTGGACGAGTATCCCCCAGCAGGGGGAAGACCTGAACACCCCCCTCGATTGTAGGTCCTTCTGGTCCTAGTGCCCTGTGGCTTCAGAGGGAATGGTATACTTCCACCAAGTGTATCAGCTCATAGACCGGGCCGTGAGTAGAGTTTCTGGAAACCATCAAACCCTGCTAGATTTTCCTTTCTAATCTCTGCAGGCCTTTACAGTGCTGCAGAGAAGAGAATTTGCTGGATTCCTAGTTCTGCAGCCAAACCATTAAGGGGCATACAGAAATGAAGACAGCCAGGGGCATTTCAGAATTCATAGGTGAACTCCGGGGTGGAGGCGGGTGGGAGAGAATGTATTTCTATCCCCAGTGGCATAGAATTACTCAGGCAAAAAAGAGGAAAAAAAGGCTCTTGCCTGGGAGATGATACAAATTTCCCTCAGTGTTTTACCGTAGTTCCTCAAAAATAAGTCCCAGAGAGTGTCCCTTTTCAGGTCTGTAAGAGCCCAGTTACTGAATCCTGAGACATTCCTTTCACGACCTCTACAGAATCACCTCAAGAGAACGGAGACTGGGTCAGGGCTTTGCTTACTTAACCACTTCCTTATATGTTTTCTTATAATTTGGACCCTTGAGCTATATCTTCTGTTGACCTAAGCGGTTTGATAGTCCTTGTCCAAATCTAAATTAAATGGCAAAGATGTAGAGAGGAACCCCATGTAAATAAGCTTAACTTTCATCAGTGGCTGGAAAGGGAGTTTAGGGTCTTACCTGGATCAGCTCCGGGCCTGTTTTGGCTGCTTGTGTAGGTGGTAGCGGACCAGAGATCTGTAAGAACATTTGACTGGTCAGAGCATGAATTTTATTTTATTTTAATTAATTAACTTATTTTTGAGTCAGAGTCTCACTGTATGCCCAGAGCTGGAGTGCAGCAGCACGATCTTAGCTCACTGCAACCTCCGGGTTCAAGCGATTCTCCCACCTCAGCCTCCTGAGTTGCTGGGATTACAGGTGCATACCACCAGGCTCGACTAATGTTTTGTATTTTTAGTAGAGATGGAGTTTTACCATGTTGGCCAGGCTGGTCTCGAACTTCTGACCTTGAGTGATCTGCCTGCCTCAGCCTCCCAAGGCATGAGCCACCGCGACCGGCCAATAAATTTTAACCTAACTGTTCTCATTCTTTCCATGATCCAACCTAGCAAAACATTACCAAGGTCGGAAACAAGGTGAAGCTCTATATTTTGGCAGTCTGAACCTGCCTTGGAAGAGGAATTCAAATAGAAAAAAAGAAAAAGAAAAAAGAGTATTTAACTTAAAACAAGAACTAAAAACTACAGGCAATAATAACCTTTGTATTTCACAACTATCAAAGTATCTTTTAGTCAAATGCCATATTTCTTTACACTCCATTATTCTGACAATAATTCTCAACTGTGCCACTCATGGGGAGGTTGAAGTAATCCTTCAATGGAAATGTCACTTAACATTCAGCAATTTGCTTAAGCTGCATTAACATGGTATTGATGCAAATAGCATTAGCTTTCCGTCATTTTTAGAGGTACACAATGGGTTATCCTTAATTACTCTGAGTGAAGGAAACACACTTCCACATTCATTATTTATTGAGCAATTTCTCTAAAGCAAGGTTTTAAAAGGGAGAAGGGAGATAAAGCATTCTGTTAAGAGAAATGCAAAGCCTTTGGAGGGAGAAGAGAGGCACGTAAAACCCAGCTGAGGGAAAGAACCAAATGTCAAGGAGGGGAAGAGCAAGAGGGCATGGAAAAAACTATCAATATGTCTTAGAACCTGATCTATCCAAAACCAGCTTTTGATTCTTTTTGTCTTTGTTCCAATTATTTGACACAAACTCAAAGTAGGTTTTTGTTTGTTTGTTTGTTTTTTATTTTCAGTCAGGCTCTCACTCTGTCCCGCAGGCTGGGGTACAGTGGTGTGATCATAGCTCACTGCAGCCTTGAACTCCTGGGCTCAAGTGATCCTCCTGCCTCAGCCTCCTGAGTAGCTGAGACTACAAGTGCACATCGCCATGCTCCACTATGTTTTTGTTTTGTTTTGTTTTTTGTTTTTGAGACAGAGTTTTGCTCTTGTTGCCCAGGCTAGAGTGCAATGGCACGATCTCAGTTCCCCACAACCTCTGCCTTCCAGGTTCAAGTGATTCTCCTGCCTCAGCCTCCTGAGTAGCTGGGATTACAAGCATGTGCCACAACACCCAGCTAATTTTGTATTTTTAGTACAGATGGGTTTTCTCCATGTCAGTCAGGCTGGTCTTGAACTCCTGACCTCAGGTGATCTGCCTGCCTTCGCCTCCCAAAGTGTTGGGATTACAGGTGTGAGCTACCAAAGTTGTTTTTTTTTGTTTGTTTGTTTGTTTGTTTTAATTTTTGTAGAGACAGGGGTCTTGGTCTGTTGCCCAGGCTGGTATTGAACTCCTGGCCTCAAGTGACCCTCCTGCCTCGGCCTCCCAAAGTGTTGGAATCAGGGAGGCATGAACCACCACGCCCAGCCTCAAAGCAGCCTTATTTTCTGTTTAATTATACAGATAACATAGGCTTACTGTAAAAATAAGATGATATACTATGCATAACAAGCAATCACCTTTTATCCTCTAGCCAGCAGTTACTGGTATACACTTCTGGCATACAGAGTTGTATCCCTTTTTCTGCGGGATGTACATGCTCTCGTGTACAACACACAGTTGCAAAAGTTCCCATGCTGGTTCCCATGCTGTTTTGTAGGCTGCTTCTTTGACTGAATGATCTGCCCCAGGCCAATTCTCTCGTGGCACTAAGCACACATATTTCTCAACATTTTACTACCTGTAACTTCTTTAACCGTTCTTCTAGTGATAAACAATTAAATCATCTCCTTTAAAAAATGATGAACAGCATCTGTGTTCATGCTTCTTCTCACCCTTGGCTGATAATTACGTTAGGGTATATTCCTGGAAGTGTGAATTCTGAGTCATTTCTCCACACTGTCACCCAAACTGTGTATTATCAGTTTCCAATGAGAGTTGGTGAGAAATGATATTTTGTTGTTTAATTTGTACTTACTTGATTCCTGGTGAAGCCAAACTTTTTTTTTTCGGTAAAGTCTCACTCTATCACCCAGGCTGGAGTGCAGTGGCACGATCTCAGCTCACTGCAACCTCTGCTGCCCAGGTTCAAGGGTTTCTCCTGCCTTAGCCTCCTGAGTAGCCGGGATTATAGGCGTATGCCACCGCCTCTGGCTAATTTTTGTATTTTTAGTAGAGATGAAGTTTCACCATCTTGGCCAGACTGGTCTTGAACTCCTGACCTCGTGATCCGCCCGCCTCGGCCTCCCAAAGTGCTGGGATTACAGGCGTGAGTCACCGGGCCCGGCAAAGCCGAATATCTTTATAACAATTTTTTTATTGGCCATTTGTAGTTGTTCTACTGTGGCTTGCCTGGTTATGACCTTTCCCCATCTTTCTTTTGGAATATTTGTCTTTTTCTTATTATTTGTAAGACTGGATTTTAAGAAAAGCCTTCTCCAGATACCTTAAGGAAGATAAGCGTTCACTGGTGAGATAAGTGTTGGTAAGGGAAACTGTATGTAGAAGGAATGGGCAGTAATAGATGCTGGCCTCTCTTCCTGCCTCAAATTTCACTTTCTCCCCCTTAGCGGCCCTTGGTCAGAAGGTGGAGCCCAGGGTAGAAAGGTGAGGGATCACAGTCATCGCTATTCCCTGCCACTAGGCGGCGCTCTTCTCCCCTCCCTGGTCTACCCTTGTTTGTGGACAAGTTCAGTGCTAGCTCAGCTGAGGCAACCATGGCACGTCTTGAAATGAACTTGATTAAGAAAACAATGGAAGGCACAGCCACTCCACCTCCTTAACCTGTGGTAGATTCAGCCAGACCTATAGCTGAACCTGGAGGGATTTTCTGTTTTTTCCAGCACTCTTCCCTAAGCATATCTAGAGATCTGGCTCTCCCAGCTTCCCCCTCTGTCCCCAGGGATGCCATTGTCCTTGGCCTTGCCCATGAAGAACAGCCTCCTTCCTGCACCTGTAAGAAGTCTCTATTGCTCTGGCTTTTGGCTTCCTTACCCCCAGCCTTGACTCACTCCCTTCTGTCTTGTTGGTTTGCACATTCATGGGTCAGTTAAGGGGCCATGATGCGGGCTTGGTGAACAGCCCCACCTTCCATCTGCATCAGCTCCTCTGCATGGGCTGGGAGAGCCCCTGTCTCTTCCTGCTGTACTTTCCGCTCTCCCTTGAGCCCTCTCCAAGTTCCCATGTCCTGTCTCAGAGGCAGATCTTGATCCCATTGTGGAATACAAATGAGTTACAGACCCCAAACCGCAGGTAGCTCCTGTTTTGGCTACATACTCTTCAGGTGTCCTAAGCTGAAGCAACTTGCTGCAGGGATCACGATGGGATGTGTTCATTGATGTAGCCCAGATTTAGAACAGTGCCTAACACAGAGTGGGCATTCAATAAAACATTTATTGAATGAATAAGTGAATTAGGTTTTGCTTGAACACCCTGTCCACAACCAGTTCTAGAACCTTGCGCCTACAGTCACACATATAAGAGGAAAAATCTTTAATAAGTGCAATAACAACAACTCACTTGTTTATCACAGTATAAGGAGATTTGCTTTCTAATTTTCAGCCCATTTGAAGGAAAAACATGAGTTATCTAAATATTGTTTAATATAGTTGGGCTGAAATATCACAGCAAATATCTATAGCCATACATTAAGATAGGCATTCATGAAAATCAGTTGGTTACTTAGTGCTGGAGAGGAGTGGTTAGGGGAAATGAAGAGTAACTGTTTATTGGCACGGGATTTCTTTTGGGGGATGAAAATGTTCTAGAATTGATGGTGGTGATGGTCACACAACCCTATGATTATACGACAAACCATTGAATTGTACTTTACATGAGTGAATTGTATGGTTTCTGGAAAGTATCTCATGAATACTTTTATTTTAAAAAGACATAAGCAATTAAATATTAATTTTCACTTCTTTTTAGGCCTTCAGAAACTCCTTTGAGTAGACAATACAACTTTTAAAAAGCTCTCCCCCTTCCCCAGTTTGGCTCCTATCCTAGCAATTGTGGTACATGCTGCATGGCCTGCTTGCTCCGAGTGTTTGTCTAGCAGTCTGTGGGTCAGCATGGAAGTGGGCGCTGGACAAGGATGAAGAAGGAACACTGATGGGCCGGGAGGCTGTTGTCCAAAGCTGCTGTTCCCAAGCCAGGAATAATTAAGCTTTGCCAGGTTAGGAGCCACTACTTCAAGTTTCTTAGGTTTTCCACAAGCAGAGCCCAACTTGCAACAGATTTCCAAGCTCCCAGCGTAGCCAAATAAATACGCCACATGTTTAGTTATATGTGTTATGTAAGAATTTAAAGTCCTCTAAGGAGAAAACAGGAGCAAACAATTTACTCAGATACTCAAAAGTCTTTGAAAGAATCAAGGCATCTGAAGTCAAGAGCCTGAAATTTTAGAAAGGAGAACTTCTGACTACAGAACCCCTGTGAACCCTTCCATCCAGCATCCTTCCTGTTTCTCTTTTGCTATCAAGTATTGTCCACCTGTGTTAATATCCTGAGTTAAACAGGAACAGAATGGTGGAGGAGTGTTTGATATATTTCAGAAGTTCAAAAATTCTTTTTGCGGTATTCTTATTTTGGGACTTTATATCATAGCTTCTTCAATGAGTCGTCCATAAAATGGCATAATAATAACTCCTATTTCAAAAAGTTATTGAGAAGATTAAATAAGATAATATATGCAGTATGTCTGGTACATGGAATATATGTACTACATGCATTCTGTTATTTATTATTTATTCAAGAAGAAGTTGGCTGTACTGAGCACCTTCTAATTTTGCCACAGCAATCATGCCAAGATGTGATCTGCCTGGGCCTGGGGTGTTCATTTTTGGCAGGGATGCTCCCCTGCAAGGAAAAGGAGAGCCAGGCTGCTGGAGTTTGAATTCCAGCTCTGCCACTTCCCAGCTGTATAGGCTGAAACCAGTTTCCTCACTGCCTTACTCCTTGGTTTCCTCATCAATACAATGGATTATTCAAATTGGAAGTCATAAATCTACTTCCATAAATCACAGGGTTGTTATGGAGGATTCAATAGGCTAATATTTGTAAGGTGTTCAGAAAACGATCTAGCACATTCAAAGTGCTGATTTGCATTTTCATTGATTTATTTATTGAAACGGAGTCTCTCTCTGTCACCCAGGGTGGAGTGCAGTGGTGCGATCTCAGCTCACTGCAACCTCCGCCTCCCAGGTTCAAGCGACTCTCCAGCCTCAGCCTCCCGAGTAGCTGGGACTATAGGTATGTGCCACCACACCTGGCTAATATTTGCATTTTTAGTAGAGATGGGGTTTCACCCTGTTAGCCAGGCTGGTCTTGAACTCCAGGCCTCAAGCTGCCTGCCTCAGCCTCCCAAAGTGCTGGGATTACAGGCGTAAGCCACTGCGCCCAGCCTGATTTGCATTTTTAAAATAAAAAGATGGATAGGTAAGTAGCTGGCCTCTGCTTTGGGAGCAGGAAGGCGGGAAGGGTCATTCTATGTGGCAGTAGTGACCGGAAGCTGGAGGTGAGCCTCAAAAGAACAAGTCCTAAGCGCTTCCTCCTGGAAGGAAAAAGTGGCACCAGGTGGGAAATATTCAGAAAACATTGCTAGGACAATAGTGGAGCTCCAGCTGCAGAAGTTTTCACCCCCTTGCTAGAAAAGTTCTAGAAGTGAGATAGATGCTTATTAACTTAGGATGGTGTAGATATAAGTCTGTGCAGAAACAAGATCAGATGATCAGATGGGCTCTTTAGGCCCTATTTGATGTAGTATGAGATGAAGTCCATAAACTGGACCTTGATAAAACCTTCAGCATGATTTGAGCAATGGGTAAAAGTAGTAAGACAAAAAGCCATTAGAAAAGGAATAAAAATGTTAGCTATCTGACTTTTCCTAAAGGGATTCCTTTGGTTTTGTTTGCTTTTAATATTTGAAGACTTCCAAGTCTATACCATTTGTCACTTAAAAACCAATAACAACAACAACAAAAAACCCAACAATGTTTACATAGAAATCTACCATCCCTTCAACTGAGCTTTTGGAGAAATGAGGATTTTGCAATGGGAAAGTATTCTATCTTCAGAAGCGCGGTGACAGCAGTCCTATTTTTGAATCTATATCCTCCCTTAAATCTAGGAGGTGGACACAATCACATACCCCTGGCCCAGTTCTCCAGTGCTCCCCATTCACCCAGCCCAACAGATGCTCAGACAGAGCTGTTACTCTAAAAGCCCAATTTCCCATTTCCCTAGCACAAAGCAACATGTGGTCTACCTACTGACCCATCTCCTGGCTCCTCTGGCCCACAGGCTCTGGTCTGGGGATGCTGGTGGTGGAAGCAGCAGAAGGGGATGGGCTTGGCAAGATGGTGGGGGTGGCCACAGCTACAGTGACAGCCAGAAGCTCCATCAGAGTGACCGGCTGTGCAGTTGTCGCTGGAATGGGTGGCCTCTGATAGGCTTTTGTGGTCTCACCTGTAAGAAAATGGAATTATACCAGGCCTACAAAATAACCTGTAGGCTCTTATAGAACTAGAAATAAAATAAATGTTGATTGAACACTAGCTATGAGCACAGAGCTGTGCTGGCCACGGTGAAGTGTGAAACCCAGGTAACAGCCACATTCTTGCCTGAAAGATTGTATGCCCTCAGAGCAATCACTCAATCAACCAAAGATTCAATAGCAATAAAATAAATGACAGGTCAAAACTATAGCAACATAGAACATAGACAAGGCAGAACATGATTAATTGCTGAATTAATTTGCCTGGCGCCACTAGCAATGGTTTATGTACATATATTTTGTTTCTGTTTTTTGCTGTTTTGATTAGCATCGGCCTTGGAATAGAAGACAGAAGGTACATTTGGGGCTTTCACTATGACTTAGTCTTAGAGAATACGTTCTAGATGTTCTAATTTAGGTTGGTTCATGACTAGTCAACTCCTCTGGGCCCCAGTTTTTCCTTGTCTGTAAAATAGGACAACAAAATTAACTGGATTGTAAGGATCATCCAGATTCCACATTTTTTTTCTTTTTTGAGATAGAATCTTGCTCTGTCACCCAGTCTGGAGTGCAGTGGCACAATCATAGCTCACTGCAGCCTCGAACTTCTGGGGTACAGTGATCCTCCATCTAATCTCCCAAGTAGCTGGCACTACAGGTGCAAGCCATCATACCCAGCTAATTTTTAATTTTTTTTTTTGTAGAGAAAGTGTCTTCCTGTGTTGCCTAGACTGGTCTTGAACCCCTGGCCTCAAACAATTCTTCTGTCTCAGCCTCCCAAAGCTCTGGGATTACAGGTGCAAGCCACTGTGCTTGGTCTAGATTCTACTTTCAAATGGTGCTCTTCATCCATGTGTGATTATTTAGATTGCTTCTCTCCTTTTAAACACTGCTGTAGTTGGCTCCCTATAAAGCAAGTCTCAGTTTGTTAGTGCTCTGAGAATATCTCTGAAGGTTTAGAGCAAGGGGACAAGTGGCTACCCACTGGGCATTGGAGTTTGTCTTGAGAACCGTGGGTTCTCAGGGAGACACACAATGGCCCCCAAAGTAAACAGCTCCTCAGTCCTGGGAAGGAACAACCCAGTGTTGCTTGCCTGCAGGGCCCCATTGGGACATGCCAGCTTCTGTCCCTGTGCACCTGTATCAGCTGCTAGGGCTGCTGTAACAAACTACCACAAACTGGGTGGCTTAAAATGACAGAAATTTATTCTCTCACAGTTCTGGAAGCCCAAGTCAGACATCAGCATCACTGGGTCAAACTCAAGGTGTCAGCAACACTGAGCTTTCTCAGGAGGCTATAGGGTAGACTCTGTGTCTTGCCTCTTCTGGTTTCTGCTGACTGCTGGCATTCCTTGGCTTGTGGCCATGCCACTTTCGTTTTCAAGGCCAGCATCCTCAGTTGTTTCTCTGCTCCATCTTCACATGACGTCTGATATGGTTTGGCTCTGTGTCCCCACCCAAATTTCATCTCAAATTTTAATCCCCGTAATCCCCACCTGTCAAGGGAGGGACGAGGTGGGAGGTGATTGGATCGTGGGGGCAGTGTCCCTCATGCTGTTTTCGTGATAGTGAGTTCTCACAAGCTCTGATGGTTTTATAAGGCACTTTCTCTCTCTCTCTTTCTCTCTCTCTCTCGCCGCTGCCATGTAAGACGTATCTGCTTCCCCTTCTGCCATGATTGTACGTTTCCTGAGGCTTCCTCAGCCATGTGGAATTGTGAGCCAACTGAACCTGCTTTGTTTGTAAATTACCCAGTCTTGGATAGTGTCTTCATAGCAGTGTGAGAACAAGCTAATACAACCTCCTCCTCTATGGATGTGAAATAATCTCCCTCTGCCTTCCTTTTACAAAGATGCCAGTGATTGCATTTAGAGTGCACCTGGGGAATCCAGAATACCCACCCCACCACCATCTCAGGATCCTTAATTTAATCACAGGAGCAAAGCCTCCCCACATTTTTTCTATAAAAGGAAACATTCAATGGTTCCAGGGATCAGGACATGGATATCTTTTCGAGGGCGTTTTTCAGCTTACCACAGCATCCTAGCTCTGTCCTTACCTCTGCTTAGGGTTGATACATTTTTGTTACACAGCACAGCAGAACAAGGAGATAACATCTGAAATAAGAAGGTGCTTCTGTCTTGGTGGGAATCATCCACCTTCCCCTTTGACATTGTACAACATCCAGGAAAATAGTGCCAGAATCATAGTCCTGGACAAGCGGTGCAGACAAATGTGTGGTGGGGTGTTTAGACCCACCGCCAGCACCAGCACCTGCTCATTTCCCCATCCTGATTCTGCCGTCTTCTGCAGGAATCACAGCACTGACTTAAGAGAGCAGGTCAGCCAATGGTAGTCCTGGAATCGGGTTGGAATTCAGCCATTTGGTCTGCTCTTGCAGGCATTAGCTGGTCAAAGTAGGAAGCCGATCTTTCAATTGCCTTGTTTCTTGCTAAGTTGGTCACCTTTAAATCTGCCCGTAGCTTGTGCCAGACAAATCACTAAAGAGCTGGCAGCATCCTCCTTCAAGCCATCCTCAGGCAAAACTGAATCTGCCTGATTTATGACATTTCCATTATTTTAAAGAGTTTGAGCTTTCATAACAAGTGCTAGGGAAGTTTCTAATTTCTCCAAAGTACTTCTCTGTCTTACCCTCTGGTAAATGCTACCAGGCATTAATGCCTCTTTAGGGAGATGGAGGCCCAGGTTTGACCTACTTCATCTAGGGAAAAGCCATTTAACAGATCCACTTGTATATTTTATGAAATAGGGTGTAATTAATAATTCGGAAAGAAACATACATAAACTGAAAATCTATTTTACTTGTAAATTATTCATGAAGTTGCAATGTACTAAAAATAAAACTACTTGCAAATAGTGGACACTTTTTGCCACCTAAAACTTATTATATATTGAAAATCTGAGTTATCTTTTTGTCACACCATTGGCTAATCCCAAGGCTGCTGACTATCTCAGTTTGCCTTTGCTAAACTTGATTTGCTAGAGAAAGGCTCAAGATCCTGAGGGTAGTCTTTGTACCACTTGCTTATAATACAGATGCTTTCAAGTGGTCATAAATTCAACTAACAGCCATGGGCTTCCACGGGCTTCTGTGGGCTGTTGTTTTTGCCTGCTCTCTTTTATGGATTAGAACTGTCTTTAAGAGGGAAGATACACGCCTGTAACCCCAGCACTTTGGGAGGCCGAAGTGGGCGGATCACCTGAGGTCAGGAGTTTGAGACCAGCCTGACCAGGAGAAACCCCATCTCTACTAAAAATAGAAAATTAGCCGGAGGTGGTGGCACATGCCTGTAATCCCAGCTACTCCAGAGGCTGAGGCGGGAGAATGACTTGAACCCGGGAGGCGGAGGTTCCGGTGAGCTGAGATCGTGCCATTGCACTCCAGCCTGGGCAACAAGAACGAAACTCCATCTCAAAATAAATAAATAAATAAATAAATAAATAAATAAATAAATAAATAAATATTAAAGGGAAGATAGAGAAAAATTATTCCTCCTATCCTAATTGCTCCCAATTCCTCACTGAACATAATGCTCTTGATTTGATCCAAGGTGCATTCTTCATGGAACCAAGTTCTTTTTGAGCCTTTCGGAAAAAAACTAGTAAAATAGTTTCTTTGTGCAATCTCAGCTACATGGAGGGTTGATCTATTTTCAAAGATTTTTATGGCAAAGCATTTCAAAACTTCTCTTAAATGCTACACATATTCCTCATTTGGGCATGGTTGGAAGAGCTCTAGGCAGCCACCTTCTCAAATGTAGCAGGCCGTGCCACACAGCTCCCCACACCTGGCTCATCGTTAGAACCACACTGGAGGTGTTAAAATGCAGGTTCCAGGGCCCTGATCGCAGAGATTCTGACTCACTGGACCCAGAGTGGGCCGTGGAATTCTGATTTGCGAACCACAGCGAGGGACTCAGCCGACAGCCAGGGAAGGCAGGAGGGGTTTTTCCCACGCTAGCTTCAGCAGCCTCTAACAAAGATTTACTTTCCCTTCTCTTGCTGTGATACTAGGAATATGCCTTCCTAGTTTTTTTTATAAACCTCTACAAACCAACGCTTACCTGGTTTTATTTAGCTCAAGGATCTAGCCAAAAAGCAACTGCCTGCCTAATGGTTGCTAAATGCCAGGGCAGTGGGGGCGTGGTGGTGGTGGGAACAGCATTTAAATCTCAGGGAATGCCTGTTCTCAGTGTGAGTTGTACAGGGCAAATCAAAGTGCCTTCTATTTTTTGAGGAGGATAATTTCCCATGGTAGAAGGTTGTCATGCTTTTGGAGGTCATCCTGGCCTGATTAACCTGTTAATTCATATTCTCAGACAGACGGGGCACATTTTATAGCGGCATGCCGAGACCTCAACAGTTGCTCACCCTTCATCTTCTCTGCTTCCCCCAATGACTAAAGGAATTTTATCGTTTAAGGAAGACCAAGGGGACCACTCCGTTAATTGTACTCGTTGAAAGTTTTTGAGTTCGTAGAAACTTACTCCTAAGTAAGACTAAGGACTTAGTACTTGGGGACTAAGACCTTACAAAGAGAGGTTCTTCTATTCCCAAGAATCCCTTTTATGTTGGAATGCTGGTAGTTTAGCTCAGGGTCTTGCACATAGGTGATGCTCACTCAATGTAAATATCGAATGAATGAACAAAATGAAGGAGTAAATAATTTTTCAGACTCTGACTAGATAATCTGGTAACAAGGAGATGATAGTAATGTCTAGTGATACTGACATCAAAAGTTTAAATGGTTTGGTAAAGGGGATAAGTGACCTCAGCAATGCTTGGCTCTTGCTAGTTTATGAATTTCACAGAAAGCACCCTCGGCCACCCGTACTCCTTGTGGATGTCAGTGACTCAGGCATCTGGAACAAGTGCTTGCTGGGGGTGAATGGTGCTTGGGGTAAATAGGCAGTTTTAGAAATTGTCTCTGCTGTGGAGAACGTACAGACCAAGTAGACTTTTATTATCTGAGTTATCATTTGGCTATAGTTTCTCTTCCCTACACTCTTTTCCCTGCTACTTTCCCTGCTTTAAGGTGATACCAAGTTTGCATACTTTTTGGGCTGCTTAGAACTATGGCCTTGGTGAGTTACTAAACCCCTCTCAAGGTCAGCTTTCTTATCTGAAAAGGGAAGATACTGGCACTCTGCCTCGGGGTTACTGCAGTGCAGGTGTGTGGCACAGAGAAAGTACTAGACAGACGACTACAGTCACAGAAGGTTATGTGGCCCTTCCTGCTTCCAGATACAGGCCCAAAGCTGAAGTCAGAAGGGCACGAGTACTCTTTTCTTTCTTTCTTTTTTTTTTTGAGATGGAGTCTCACTGTCACCCAGGCCGGAGTGCAGTGGCACGATCTTGGCTAACTGCAACCTCCACCTCCGGGGTTCAAGCGATTCTCCTGCCTTAGCCTCCCGAGTAGCTGGGACTACAGGCGCCCACCACCACGCCTGGCTAATTTTCTGTATTTTTAGTAGAGATGGGGTTTCACTGTGTTAGCCAGGATGGTCTCCATCTGACCTCATGATCCGCCTGCCTCAGCCTCCCAAAGTGCTGGGATTACAGGTGTGAGCCACTGCGCCCGGCTACAAGTACCCCTTTCCAGAAGAGGAGAGATGCCACGAACTTCCCACAGGTGAGGCCTTTCCAGTAGAACCTGCACAACACCCCCGACACCCCCATCCCAGGCCAGTGGACAGAGGGAAAGGACCTGAAGAACGGGAGGGGTCAGAAGCCACTTTTTAGGGAGTGCTGTGTTCAGAGTCAGAAGATATTTCCTCCGTTCCTTCACACTTTGTCATACCCAAGCCAAATGAAGGTGCTTTAAGAGAGTCATTCGTCAAGATTGTGGGGACCTGCCAGGAGGGCAGGTGGGCATCTTATTTCCCACCAATCTTTCTGCAGACCCATCACAGGCGTGCAATACAGCAACAGAGCTTGCAGAGTTTTAGGGGTGTATTCCGGGAGTCCAGAAGTGCTCTTCCACTCAGGATAAAAATAGGAGTGCTTGACATGTGGTCCCTGAAGTTGGGGGCTTTATGTGAACCTGGGGACTGTTTCTGACCTAGGGATCTCTGAGATGGGGAGGGGTGCAGCGGGAGTGGCTCAGGACAGCAGGGCTCATGCAGCAAAATGCCAGGAGGAAGGCGACCTCACCCCATCCCAGTTCTCAGACCCCAGAGAGGGCCAAAGAGAAGCCTGGCTGTTCCCACGGCTCTGTGTGAAGGGGCTGCCCCAGGGGGCTGCTGGAACCAGGCATCAGTATCTACCGTGGAGAAAGGAGTGGGGGCACAGATTTCTGGCCCAACAAGAGGGTGCCAGGATGAAACTACATACTATCTCCTTGCCTTTGATATCCACACACATCACCTACCCAGGAATCAGTTTTGCATCTGACTCTGCAGAGCCACAGGGTCAGATGAAACAACAGAGATGCCAGCCACTTAAGGAGACCTGTCACCCATTCTTTGTCTCTGTGCTCAGGTCAAAAGAGGACAAGCGATATCTCAGAAATGGCCCACGAGGCATCAGACCCACTGCCACTTCACGGGTGGAGGTGGGGAACGGCTCTATCCTTGCAACTAAACAAACAGGACTAGACCACTGGATCCATTAAAAAGTCATTAGAGATAGAGCTGGAGCAGTAATTAAGAGAAAAGACAAAAAAAAAAAAATTCCTTATTTGTATTCTAAGGCTCCTCAAATCAGGAAAATCAGGAATCCATATACACACTATTAGCATAAGAAAATCTAGAATGGGCCGGGCACAGTGGTTCATGCCTGTAATCCCAGCATTTTGGAAGACCGAGGCGGGCAGATCATGAGGTCAAGAGATCGAGACCATCCTGCCCAACATGGTGAAACCCCGTCTCTACTAAAAATACAAATATTAGCCAGGCGTGGTGGTGGGCGCCTGTAGTCACAGCTACTCGGGAGGCTGAGGTAGGAGAATCGCTTGAACCTGGGAGGCGGAAGTTGCAGTGAGCTGAGATCCCGCCACTGCACTCCAGCCTGGCAACAGAGCGAGACTCCGTCTCAAAAAAAAAAAAAAAGGAAAAAAGAAAAAACAATAAAATCTAGAATGATGGTTTAGAGAGGGGTTTCTGTTTGATGGAGGGTAATTTACTTAACTTCTCTGTGCTGCATTTTCCTCAACCAGAGCAATAGTATAGGCCAAAGGTGGTCTACGATGATTAAATGCAATGATCAGGTAAAATTCTTGGAATGATGCCTGGCATACAGCAAATGCTCAATAAGTGCTAAGTTCTACTGCTATTCTTAAACCATGTTCACCTTAAGTACATGAATAGAACCCAAACTATCAGGCTCATAATGTTTTAGCTAGCCCGTCAAGTTTCTGGAAGCAATGCAAAATCCCATTATAAAGCCACTCACAGTTTCTCTTTGTGTGGGAAATCAGAATGCCTCTGGAGACACAATAATGCATAGTACAGTTCTTGATTTAACACAGAAACCTGGAAAATGGTATTTTTTGGCCTAAGGTCTACCAATACCCCCTTTTGTGGTTTACATGGAAGCTGAGCTGGCACAGCCCTGTAGACAGTGTATTTTTGGCCTGGGTTATTTGGATTAGCAGCTTGCTGTTATCACATAAACCACCTCGTTCTCTTTGCTTCTCTTCATTTCATATGTAAGTAGATACAGCCTTTTTCCTTTCAGCTGCCAGGAAACATTTCTGGACAGAATGTCATGTCATTTTCTAAAGTAACAATACAATAAAACTCAAGGCAACAGTCAATCTGAATGAAAATGACACAAATATAGAGACACAATCTCGGAATTGTAAAAACAAAAAATAAAGCTTTCACTCTTCAGCCCCAGCCATCTGATCTCATTGATTTCTGTGCCCGTGTTCCCGGCATCTGTTAAAATATTGCCAGAACCAGAGGAGCTTGACCGGTTAAGATGTTAATTTCTCCACTATCTCCCAAAACACATCGCGCGTTTATGGACTCAGAAGGTTTAGATTCAATCACACGTGAGCACTTGCCTGCTTGGGGAGCTGGACTTTTGGATGATGAGTATGTAAGAGCTGATGGGTAGGTTACACCCTTTTTGGGTTTACTTTCTGCAAAAAAGAAAAAAAAAACGAGATTTATTTCTAGAGCTAGAGGTTTTAGATGGTTCGGTACTAAGTTGATTCCCTCCTTTCAATTTCTCTCTCTTCAGTTCAATAAAATCAGTCTCCCTCATGCTGAATTGTTGATTACAACGAGAATGTCAAGTGGCATTTTGTTCTCATGTATAGCTTGTGTTTCATTACTATTAGAATGGAAGCAAGCAAATCTTCATGACTCAGAGTTGCTTAACATCAGCCATCCTTCTTTCACCTGTGAAGATGTGACATGGAAGTGAAGGTGTTCATCTGTGTGGCTTTGAATGTTTAGTTATATCAGTAGGTGAATGGGAAAGCCTTCCACATGCTCTCCTTTGAGATGATGGAGTGCTCTGGTCATAGGCTGGCTACCTCTCACTTTCACAGACCCTGTGGGATTCATCTGAATTTCATAGCAGCAGAAAAACCTAAAAGTAGGTAAATATAGGTCAACCTTGAAAATAACCATGTGTTGCTCACCCAGGGGGAGACACGGTAGCTACTAGGCAAGGAGGAGGAATGGTAATGTCTATTAGGGAAAAAAAGAAGCATAAAAAAATTGCCAAAGTCTTCTTCTTTCCATAAAAGGATGCCTGAAATTCCACCATATGGGCTTTGTTCCACAAGTAAGTGAGAGTGCCACTGGAATATAGTAAGCCCCCTGAAGGCAAGTCATTTGTGTGACTTGGTAACTGTTGAATTTTCAGAGCTCAAAGCAGTTTTTTCCTGGCATGAAGTAGTTGCTTGAGAAGTATTTATTCAGCGGGGGAATATCTTAAAGCTTAGATCTCTGTTAAAATTAAAATACCTTGGTAGCGGTACTACCTATTAGCCAATATTACATCTGGCAATGAAAGCATTTCTTCTCCCATCTGCAGGGAATACTTTTACAGGATGTGAAGGTGGTAAGCAATGTTGCACGGAGAACCTAGGTGGGTGGAGGAGGATCTAGGGCACTATCTGACTAAACATCCTACTGGCCCAGGGATTGTAGGGTCATGAAGCAGAAGGAATAACAGATCTCAGAAAGAACCTGGGATTAGGAGTAAGGAAATCTAAGTTTCTGTTTCTATTTTACCTTTAATTAACTGCCCCAACTTTTGAGGCTCTTGTGTTTTCATTTAGAAAACAGGAATAATGACATGGCCCTAATAACTACACGAAGTTGTAGACATCTAATGGAAAAAAAAAAAATGTTAAAATGTTTTGGAACTATATATCTCCATAGAGATGCAAAAATGTATTCTGTTGTTACCTGTAAGTGCCACGTGTTTGGGCTTACTTGCATTACTTCACCTCATTAAAATCACCTGGGGAACAGGACTTGGCATTTCCAAGTCCTCCACCAATGTCGAGGCCAGCTCCAAATGACAATGATTGAGGTTATTTTAGGCCCTGGGAGGGCCCCATGGCTGTGGACCACACTACCTGCAGAAAGAAGAGACATCTCTCTCTCTATTTATTGAAGAGACATCTCTCTCTCTATTTATTGAAGAGACATCTCTCTCTCTATTTATTGAAGAGACATCTTCTCTCTCTATTTATTGATCTAAAACCTGATTTTTTTTTTCTGTTACTATTCAGAAGGAAAAGGAGCATGAGCTCAGTTCCCTGAAATGTGGATCAAAGAATAAAAGGGAAGTATTAGGGGGTCCCTCACTGACATTTCATGTCCCTGGACTGTGTAAAGATCATGAGGGCTGTAAATTACATCTCCTCGTTCGCTCCCCCTCTTACCCACCAAAGTGAATTAGTTAAGGAGCTCAGGGACATATGAAACTTAGAAATAAAAACCTAGAGAAAGATCATGGCGGCATCTGAGCCTTCAGAAGAGGATTCGCACATGATGCAGTTAAACTTGCTGGCCATGAACCTCTGAATAATGGGAAGCATTCCTTGGCTGCCGGTCAGTTATCAATCCTTATGCTGCGGTGAGCTCCTAACTCATCCATTCAAGAGAGGCTTCCGAGCCATTGCAGAAGCACAAATGTTTATTATCATTGGCAAAAAGTATTTTCGGTTAAATGTCACTAGGTCGAATGAGGGGAGATGGAAGTCGAGATTTACAGGGAATAATATCAGCAGATTGATTTTCACTTAAAAAGCCCAAAACATCTCTACTGCCACAGAATTAATTTTTCTTTTAAACCTCTGTTGAGATTCTTGGATTGCAGACTGAGCACGTAAGGCTGAAATGCTGTTATTCAGCCAGGATCTACTTGGTGAACACCTATGTGGAGATTATATTTCTCTCTATCTCAACATATTTGCATTTTAGACATTAGCATTTTTATATTGGCTCCTGTTGTGAATTTTTTGTTACAAGGCAAAAACCCCGCAGTACTGCAGTTGATCCCCTTCCACTATCTGACAAAGAAATCAGTCTAATTTGAACTGTGGGTGTGTAGAATTTGGCAGGCAAAAGGAAACAGGGATTGCTCAAGTTGAGAAGAATAGTAAAAGGTCTGTTTGTTGTCCTGCTATGACTGTAATCAGTGGAGGACAGCAGGGGCTTGAGGCATGGGATGCCTAGCAGTGCTAGAAAACCACCCAGATTGGAAGACCTACTATCTTATGAAACATTTCTCTCTTCCCGGTTCAGTTGGTTTGCTATAAGTGGCTCCTTCTCAGGACAGTTCCAAGGTGCCTAATTTTGTTGGGAGGCCAGGAAATTGGCTACAATCTAGTTTAAAATCCCATGGAACCTCCTCAGAGAAAATGGGAGATTCAGGTCTGGAGTAGGGTAAGTATAAGGTGAGCAAAGACTATTGTCTTGTACTCAGGTACTACCGTGAACACGTCAAAAGCTTGAAGGGCTCCCACTGGGCAATCTCAGAAAATATGAGCACCAAAAAGAAAAATAAAGATAATAGATGATAACATTATATTTTTAGAAACAATCTACGAGTCCGTAGTCCACTTAAACATAATAGGTGCAGAGGGGGAAGGAAACTCTTCTTTATATAAGAACACAAGCTAATAAATGTGGAAGGAATAACAGAATTAGAAAAAATTATGATTTTGCAGTTACTAATGTAATACTTGCTACAGTGAGGATCAGCAATGGATGTTAAAATCATTGGGTGACATTTGTTGAGGAACAAGCTACTCGAGCATGTTAAAGCATCATCCTACAGATGCTTATTAATTATAAGGTATCTTTGCCATGGAGAGATATGCTAAAGTATCAAATGAATGAAACTTAGCATCACCAACAATGGAACAGACTGCCATTATATGCCTCTTGATATGGCCATTGTGTATGACACAACAGATATGCTATGACAATATCTATCTATCCACTTGCCAGAAATCTCAAGGAATAAGGTTCTAGACATGAGGCACATTTGGCATAACTAAAGGACTGGTTTAAAAACCCAAGCTATTAAATGTAATTAAGGTAATTAAGAATCTGATTGGACTTACAGATAGCTGCAGTGTAATTAAAACAAGCAATTGGAGCCTTTTAGTATTTTCAGATTTGACTTTGTGGTGATTTATCATGTAATTCTAATTTATTATTTCATGATTCTAATTATCAGAAAAACGAATGCTTCAGATTTTTATGAAATGAGGCAGGCCATAAACAATAACCAACAGCACAATGAAAAGAAGCACATTTCATCTTGTGGTAGGTTTAGCAGCGTTTCTCCACTGTGCGGTCATACCTAAGACGATAAAGGATTCTCTCCATCGTGGTAGGGACAACGATTGGACACCGTTGGAATAACTCCCTTTGTAACCAGACAGTCCAGCAACCTTCCGAACAAGTATTTTCCCTCCTGAATTATCAAGCACACCACTATGAAGAGAAAAAATAATTTCTGAAGAAAGAAGAGAAATATTTGTTGACATGATCAACAGACAAGCAAACCAGTTGCCATGTTTATTTAGACATAGGGAAGCAGTGAGATTAAGCAAAGTTTACCTTGACATGAAGCCCAACCCGCAAGAATGGTGCCTCTCCCACCAGGCCCAGCATCTGAGCTCCAAGTTGAATGTCCTTCTCTTTCTTCTTACAGGAGCTGATTGTTCTGTCAGTCAGGAATTTCTTTTTGCCACCATGCCTCAAATTTCTTTTCCTTGGTTTTCTCATTCTCACTAGCTCTTTTAAGTAAAGCCTCTTTCTTGACAGTTTGCAATTTGGTTTTGGGATGGCGCGGAATGAATTTAGTTATTTCAAAGGGTGATAGAAAATGATGAAAAGTAAACACTCCTTTTATTTTGGGTCAGGGAGGAAAGGTGTGCAGCTAAGTTAAACTCATTTAAAAAAGCATCCCCCAATGACTGAAAATAGTTTCTTTAATTTCTAGGATTTTGCGAGGTTTTAGAGCCTGATGGGATAGTGACTGACATATGAATGTCTTTCCTTTGATGTTAGGCAGAGTCTCCATCTGGTTGCTAAATTGCACGTTTACGTTGTCATTTCTTGCCCCAGAGCCGAACATGCATGGCTCCTTTGGGTATCCGTAATTTATAGCACGGGGGAGATGTTGATTTCTCCCCATCAACACCCTTCCTTCCCTCCAGGAGTGACAGTTGCCATTTCCTGCCCTCCCACCTTCCTGATGAGTCAACAACATTCAACCCTCAACCTCCCAATGGACTGCAAGGAAAGAAAGTGGTAATAATACTCGACATGTAAAGCACTTAATTGCTTTACAACTGTTCTCACACGTGGGGTCCCACTGGGTTCTCCCAGAAAACCTGAGTTGTGGAGTGGAGGGAATGCTGTTATTCCCATTCATTCCATAGAAACAGGCTGTGTGAGGTTGCATGACTCACCTGGGATTTTCTAACTAGTAAATTGCAAGAGGGATTTGAACCCAGGTTGAACTGACCTTAAGTCCTCAGTTTGTCCCTCTTGCTCCCATCTACGTCTCAAGGGTTCAAAGCACAGGCACCTGCCGAAACCAACTCCTCCTCACTCGCTCTCTTCTCTCAGGGCTCTCTGTGATTGAGTTCCCTCACATGTCTCGATGGCAGGCAGGCTGGTTTCAGCCATTCCCACGGCTCTGACGATGCTGCTGTTTCACCCCAGAAGACCTGGTTCCCTCTGCCTGATCAGGCCTGTGCTGCTGTCAAAGGGCAGTGAGTTCCCAATTTCTCCTTCCCCACAGATTCTGACATGACTTTGCTACCTCCTTCCCTCCTTAGAATCTCATTCTCACAACTTAAACTCTGATTTTGTTCCGTCTTGTACTATTTCCTAAAAATTTCTGGAGTTTGTCTCCCAACGAAATGCAAATATTCCTTATGGAAAGGACAGCATTTTATGTTTCCACATAAGAAGGTGCCACGGATAGCTGCTTTTGAGAGCCAGTGTTTTTTTCTTCAACTTTTATTTTAAGTTCAGGGGCACGTGTGCCAGATGTGCAGGTTTGTTACATAAATAAACATGTGCCATGGTGTTTTTGCTGCACAGATCATCCCATCACCTGGGTATTCGGCCCAGCATCCATTAGCTATTCTTCCTGAGGCTCTCCCTCCTCCCACCCCCAACTCTGACAAGCCCCAGTGTGTGTCCCCAACTCATATGTCCGTGTGTTCTCATCAGCAGCTCCCACGTATAAGTGAGAACATGTGGTGTTTGGTTTTCTGTTCCTGTGTTAGTTTGCTGAGGATAATGGTTTCCAATTTAATCCATGTCCCTGCAAAGGACACGATCTCATTCCTTGCATGGCTGCATAGTATTCTATGGTATATATGTACCATATTTTCTTTAACCGGTTTATCATTGATGGGCATTTAGGCTGATTCCATGTTTTTGCTATTGTGAATACTGCTGCAATGAACATACACATGCATTTTTCTTTATAATAGAATGATTTGTATTTCTTTGGGTATATCCCAGTAATGGGATTGCTGGGTCAAATGGTATTTCTGCCGCTAGGTCTTGCAGAATTGCCACACTGTTTTCCACAATGGTTGAACTAACAGACCCTCTGTGAAAGCCAATTCTTATGCTTTCAGGATTGGGTGAGCTCATTGGCTTGACATTGGTAGCTTGCAATTAACAAGCCAAGCCCATCTCCTCCCTGCATTAGAGAGCTCGTTGTTAAACATTTACCAGCACGCCACTGATTCAGACTGAAAATTCTAATTATTAAATAAATTTTAAAAAATGACCCAGTGCAGGCCGGATGCGGCAGCTCACGCCTGTAATCCCAGCACTTTGGGAGGCCGAGGCAGGTGGATCACAAGGTCAAGAGATCAAGACCATCCTGGCCAACGTGGTGAAAGCCTGTATCACTCAGATGTAGGCACTTCATAGATATTCTCTGGAAAAGCAAATCCAGTTCCATTTCCTTGCATTCCTCAGGTGCCCTGCATGGTGCTGAGCACGGCCTTGGTGTTCACCTCCTCCCTGATTCTGGTGCCAGGGGACTGGGATAACTGAAGGTCAGTTCCTTGGCTCAGCGAGAAGGGATAGTTCGCCACTAGGCCAGGTGTCAAATGGCTGCTGTTCTGAGGGTGGGCACTGGTCAGAGATCAGCGTGAAGAGTGTCCTGCATGGAGCTTGGAGCTGGTCTTTTCATCGTATCTTCTCAGAGAAATCTCTCCTCTCCCCTGCACTTGGCCCCACTTTAAACATAAGAGTTAGTTTAGGATAATCCTGAGCCAAAATATGTTCATTATCCCTTTGGTTTGAAGGAATTAAGGGAATTTCTTATACTAAGACTTCTGAGCATGATATAGAATATGAACATTAAACCCTTTAATGCAAATTAATCTGAGTTTCTAAACCAAAGTATACTGTCTCCAGTCTCCCACTTCTGACTGTTGGGACTCTGGCAGGACAATGGCTATAGGTCCCCAGTGTACTTTCTGCTCATGTTGTCTGTATCTTAAATCCTGCCTCCTGAAAACAGATTTGCACTGTTTGTGAAAAACAAAACGGATAGCTTCCAAAATTCCTGTTTCCCCTTAAGACTTGTATTTATCCTCCCTATGAATAGTGGTAACTCTTTCCAAATAGATTTTCCACTTTATCAGTCACTGGTCCGGGAAGTCACAGTGGCACTCAGTTGCTCAAGCAGCAAATCTTGTTTTTTGCAAAACAAGCAAATCAAGCTCTTCTCTTCTGCCCCTCTCCCCTCATTTATATTTTTCCCACCAAGTTCCTACACTCTAACCCAAATGCTGGAATTATAGAGCCGTGGTCCTGTCAATGCCCTTCTTATTTTCTCCACAGGGCACATCCTTCCACCATAAAGCGTTTCCCAACTTTCACTACTGTAAAGTCTACACCCTGCTTGAGTCCTCACTTTGTACACTAAGCAGTGCTGGGACTCCCCAGTTCTTATGTAAATATATCACCGGGCTCTGGGCTGGAAGAAAGGGGGCCTGAGTTTTAATCCTCAATGTGGATCTAACTAGGAATTTATTTGTTTATTTTGAGACAGGGTCTCACTCTGTCACCCAGGCTGGAGTACAGTGGCACGATCTCAGCTCACTGCAACCTCTGCCTTCTGGGTTCAAGCGATTCTTGTGCCTCAGCCTCCTGAGTAGCTGGGATTACAGGTGCCCACCACCACACCCGGCTGATTTTCATATTTTTAGTAGAGATAGGGTTTCACCATGTTGGCCAGGTTGGTCTTGAACTCCTGACCTCAGGTGATCTGCCCACCTTGGCCTCCCAGAGTGTTGGGATTACAGGCATAAGGCACCACACCTGGCTAAATTTTTTTGTATGTAGTAGAGATGGGGTTTTGCCATGTTGGCCAGGCTGGTCTTGAACTCCTGACCTCGGGTGATCAGCCCAGCTTGGCCTCCCAAAGTGCTAGGATTACAGGCATTTTCAGTGGGAATGGGACTACAAAAGCTCTATTAAGGATAGAGCGACCGTGCCCGGCCCTAACTAGGAATTTAATTAGCTTTTGGATGCCTCAGTTTCTTATATTATAAATGAGGATACTAACAACAGTCTCTTAATGGTGAGATGCTGTTAGAAGGAGAGAATCACAGCGCAAAAGATTGCATATTATTTTATTTTATTTTATTTATTTATTTATTTATTTATTTATTTATTTATTTTTTTGAGAGAGTCTCGTTCTGTCACCCAGGCTGGAGTGCAATAGCATGATCTTGGCTCACTACAACCTCTGCCTCCCAGGTTCAAGCGATTCTCCTACCTCAGCCTCCCAAGTAGCTGGGATTACATGTGTGCACCACCATGCCCAGCTAATTTTTGTATTTTTAGTAGAGATGGGGTTTGACCATGTTGGCCAGGCTGGTCCTGCATTCTTGACCTCATGATCTGCCCATCTCGGCCTCCCAAAGTGCTGGGATTACAGGCGTGAGCCACCACACCCATTAATTTAAATTAAATTAATGTTATTTAATTTAAATAACATTAAAATACATGTTATTTTAATGTCATCTTTGGTGAGGTCAAATTTACTCTTGTGGCTCTATGCTGCCTCGGAAATATGGAAGTGCAAGAGAGACCCAGCAAGCGCCAGAGGAAGCAAGAACGAATCATCTAGGATCAAAATTGAAAATACACAGGCAACCTTAAGACAGGCTCACCCTTTGCAGCAGATGTCACTTTCTACACAGACACTGGAGTGTGTACAAAGACACAGACTGGAGAGGGCTGATGGTGCTGTGAGCTGGAAGTATGTGTGGGAGGCATGCATGGGTGTGCAAACACTTGTGTGTGTAGATTTGTATAACTTTTCCCTTTTAGTATGAAATTGATTTCAGGGTGAAAGCAAAATATTTTTATTTCATAGTCTGAAGTTATGAAATAGTGATTTTTCATATTCAGTGATTTTTATTCCATAGTCTGGAGTTATGGAACAGCTTTTGGTGTCATTTTTCTTTAATGTTTTACTACTTATCCTTAATAGAGCTTTTGTAGTCCCATTCCCATTGAAAAACCAGTTTGCTCCTCGCTTCTCTGCAGTAATGGGGAAAAGATTAGTATAGCCAGTGAAATCTACTAGTGACTTCTTAAACTTTATTTTATGCATAGTTTTTGTCTTACTGCTCCTTCAAATTTCAGAGTCTACTAACTAGAAACCTTGAAATAGAATGAATTTTATATATTTTCTCTCCCTTGCAGAGGTACAACTGAACAATCAACCCACTTATGTGCAAATAAGAAAAGGAAAAAGATACCAGAAGTCTGAATAATTCAGAAATTTTATCTGGCATCCAGTAGCCAAGTGCTGACTCCCAAGTCACATCTCAAAGCTGTCCTGGGCAGCAGTTAGGCGTACAGGTGCTGCAGTCAGCTGGACTTGGGTTTGAGTCCCCACTATGATACTTTTTAATAGCATGGCTTTAGAAAAGTGACTCAACCTACCTTCTTCTTTAAGATGTGCGTATGAGTAGTAGAAACTGCATAGAGGAATTATTGTCAGGATTAAATAATAAAAAGAAGGTAAAGTGCTTGGCACATACATGCTAGTCTTAATTCCAAAGATATTAAGTAAGCATGCATTTATCTACGTTTTGACTATAAACTTAAGCAACAGTGGTATGAGGATTCTGTTATGGTATCTTCATTTAGGTAGTGACTTAGTCCAAAGCATGCCATGACTCCTGTCTTCTGTGCTAGATCCCAGACCAACAGCTGACCAAGTGGTAATACCTGTCACCTTTCTCCACTTTCTCCATCCTCATTTTTCTCCAATCCATCATCACAGCTGTGATATTTCTTCCTCCAAACTTTTGGGCCTTGCTTGGTAACATCTCCATAATTTCCTTGCTCAGCACATACAGGTGGAAAAATGAGTTTATATCATCAAGAACTTCAGATTCCTTGTCATGAACATGAAAGAGTAAAATTCTCTTCCTATCCCCATCAAAGCATAAAGAGAAGTCAGTTGTCCTTTTTTATGGAGTGCTATGATGAAAGATGCAGGACTATGCATGACTTCCAGGTCATCCCTCCACAGTAAGGTCGACGGAGAAAACACAGGATGCTCAGTTAAGTTTGTACATTTTTCAGGGAGGGGGACAAGATGACTGACTACACAGCTGGGAAGTGCTTCTCTCACAGAAAAACCAAATATCAAGTAAACCATCACACTTTGAACAGATGTTTTGAGAGAAAACACTGAAAGTCAACAGAAAGGCAATGCAGACGCAGAGGTGAAAAAAGGAGGAAGCCAGCAACCTTGCATGAAGTTGCTGAGTGCCAGGACTAGCTCTTAGTCCTAAACAGGACCTGAGGAAGATGTGAGTGAAGAAGCTGTGGGGCAAGGAAGCTCAGCAAGATTCAGAAGAAAGTTGAAATCCAACCCAAGGAAGCCAATAAAATGATCCAAGATTTGAAAGACTACGTAGCCATTTTAAGAACGAACCAAACTGAACTTCTGAGATTGAAAAATTTACTACAGCAATTTCATGATACATTGGGAAGCATTAACAACAGAATAGACCAAGCTGAGGAAAGAATCTCCAGGCTTGAAGCCCAGTTCTTTGAATCAATGCAGTCAGACAAAAATAAAGAAAAAAGAATTGAAGAAATGAAGAAAACCTCTGAGAAATAAGAAATTTTGTAAAGTGACCAACCAAATGAGGCTATGACTCCTTGGCCTTCCTGAGAGAGAAGGAGAGACAGTAAGCAACTTAGAAAAGATATTTGAGGATATATATTTCACGAAAATTCCCCCAATCTCACTGGAGAGGTCAACATGCAAATTCGAGAAATTCAGCAAATCTCTGTGAGTGAGATACTATATAAGATGACCATTCTCAAGATAGATAGTCATCTGATTCTCCAAGGTCAAAGTGAAAGAAAAAAGTCTTTTATTTTTATTTTTATTATACTTTAAGTTCTAGGGTACATGTGCACAATGTGCAAGTTTGTTACATACGTATACATGTGCCATATTGGTGTGCTGCACCCATTAACTCGTCATTTACATTAGGTATATCTCTTAATACTTTCCCTTCCCCCTCCCCCCACCCCACGACAGGCCCCGGTGTGTGATGTTCCCCTTCCTGTGTCCAAGCGTTCTCACTGTTCAATTCCCATCTGTGAGTGAGAACATGCAGTGTTTGGTTTTTTGTCCTTGAGATAGTTTGCTGAAAAATGATGGTTTCCAGCTTCATCCATGTCCTTACAAAGGACACGAACTCATCCTTTTTTATGGCTGCATAGTATCCCCTGGTGTATATATGCCACATTTGCTTAATCCAGTCTATCATTGATGGACATTTGGGTTGGTTCCAAGTCTTTGCTACTGTGAATAGTGCTGCAATAAACATACATGTACATGTGTCTTTATAGCAGCATGATTTATAATCTTTTGGGTATATACCCAGTAATGGGATGGCTGGATCAAATGGTATTTCTACTTCTAGATCCTTGAGGAATCGCCACACTGTCTTCCACAATAGTTGAACTAGTTTACAGTCCCACCAACAGTGTAAAAGTGTTCCTATTTCTCCACATCCTCTCTAGCACTTGTTTTCTGACTTTTTAATGATTGCCATTCTAACTGGTGTGAGATGGTATCTCATTGTGGTTTTGATTTGCATTTCTCTGATGGCCAGTGATGAGCATTTTTTCATGTGTCTGTTGGCTGCATAAATGTGTTCTTTTGAGAAGTGTCTGTTCATATCCTTCGCCCACTTTTGATGGGTTTTTTTTTTTTTTTCTTGTAAATTTGTTTGAGTTCTTTGTAGATTCTGGATATTAGCTCTTTGTCAGATGAGTATATTGCAAGAATTTTCTCTCATTCTGTAGGTTGCCTGTTCACTCCAATGGTAGTTTCTTTTGCTGTGCAGAAGCTCTTTAGTTTAATTAGATCCCATTTGTCAATGTTGGCTTTTGTTGCCATTGCTTTTGGTGTTTTAGACATGAAGTCCTTGCCCATGCCTATGTCCTGAATGGTATTGCCTAGGTTTTCTTCTAGGGTTTTTATGGCGTTAGGTCTAATATTTAAGTATTTAATCCATCTTGAATTCATTTTTGTGTAAGGTGTAAGAAAGGGATCCAGTTTCAGCTTTCTATATATGGCTAGCCAGTTTTCCCAGTACCATTTGTTAAATAGGAATCCTTTCCCCATTTCTTGTTTTTGTCAAAGATCAGATGGTTGTAGATGTGCGGTATTATTTCTGAGGGCTCTGTTCTGTTCCATTGGTCTATATCTCTGTTTTGGTACCAGTACCATGCTGTTTTGGTTACTGTAGCCTTGTAGTATAGTTTGAAGTCAGGTCATGTGATGCCTCCAGCTTTGTTCTTTTGACTTAGGATTGACTTGGCAATGTGGGCTCTTTTTGGGTTCCATATGAACTTTAAAGTAGTTTTTTCCAATTCTGTGAAGAAAGTCATTGGTAGCTTGATGGGGATGGCATGGAATCT